>NC_033629.1:6072673-6126645 GCF_001540865.1 Ananas comosus
GGTTCACTTTAGTTGTTTCGCTCATTGCCAAGAATCTGATGCAGGATGAGGTGGTGTGGTAAACAGATGGGGACTGCAATACCCACTAGAAACTTGGTAAACAAAGGTTCGTTTCTCCGCTCGGGGAGGTGGAGATTCGTCAAATTAGTGGGGAGATTACCATTTAGATTTAAAACCCAATCAAAGGATTAAATTAAACTAACAATTAGAATCTTAACCTTACAAAAAAATGGCTGCATCTTAAACCCACTTGCCAAAATAGCCTTTGATAATTGAATGTGCTTTAACTGCGACCCGAATTTCAGCCGATTGGCTGAGGAAAGTTGGAAATTGTTCGTCAATTTGAGAAACTAGCCTATGTGTTTGGACACGGAGGCTCAGCAGTGCCCGAAATTCGACGCTGCTCAACGAAACAGCTGCAAGAAATAAATGGAACTGATGACGATATGAAGGGTAAAATGGTTTACCATGCTTGCGTCTATGGAGCAATGAGTTGCAACGCAAACATGAGCACATGGAGAGTGCTTGCTGATATTCTTACTTACATCTCAAGGATTTGTTTGGATGGAAGAAAGTCAAACAGCTCGCTACGAGTTTTTGTCGGAAGCGAACTGTGCGGAGGCATAAGATGTCTGACGACTATGTCATTGAAACTATGTAGACTTATCGGGGTTTTCTACTTTCACAGTGGGTTTCATTGACTCTGGATGCACCGTTCTCATTTATGTATTTGCCAATAGCAAGGGCTAAAACAAAGTAGAGACGTTAAGGAGTGAGAGCTTACCCTACGCGTGGAGAACGGAGCAAGAGTTGCTGCTGTTGCCGTTGGGGACTTATCCTTTATTGGTCTAGGCCGATAGGAGGTAGTTTTAGAACTTAGAGATTGTCTTATATGTTTCCTTAGTGCGACTTAGAAACCTTATTTCTATTTCACGTTTGGTAATGGATGGTTATAAGTTTATTTTGAATCAAACGTTTGTTTCACATTTATTGAGAGAATGAATTGGATCGGTTATGGTTCTTGTAATTGACACATCGTCTATCACTTACATATGGATGTTAGTGTTAAGTACATTGATATGCATGGACATGAGAATATCATTGGTTATCACAAAGACCAGGAGAGGAGGTAAATAAAACGTAGTTTGTGGATCTTAGACTGGGTCACATTGGGAGAATGATAGGATTAAACAAGTTGGCTAAGAATGGGTGTCTTAGGTCCCTTACCTGCTGAACCATAGCCAGCTTGTGATCAGTGTCTCAAGGAGAAAATACTCAGTTCTCCTTTTGGTTAGACAACTGAGAAAGAGCTCTGAAGTACTCGCCGCTAATAGTCGATACTGGATGTATGTGGAACCTCATTCGGGTGTCTGCTTGGGTGGCCTATCTCTACTCTTACCTTTACTGATTGATTATTCAAGGATGGGTACGTGTTACTTATAAACACAAGTCGAAGCCTTTGAAAATTAAAGAGTTAGACAAGAAGTAGTGAACAAGCAAATGGGAAAACCAATTAAGGCCTTTCGATCAGATCGAGGAGGGGAATACCTTAGTACGGATTTCCTAACCTACTCAAGGATTAATGGTATTGTCTCTCAATGGAACTTCTCCTGGAACCACCAGAATTGAAGATGGGGTGTCTGAACGGAGAAATCGAAACTTGTTGATATGGCTTTCGAATCCATTGATGAGCTTTTACAGTCATTTACGTAATATCGTTTTGGGGTTACGCACTTCTTACGGCTATTTATGCATTTAAACAGAGTGCCTTGCCAAATCTGTTCTGACCACACATATGAGGATGTGGCATGGTAGAAGCAAGTTGTTACTGATATTATAAACTTGGGGATGTCCAGCTTATATTAAGAAATTAAAGACGGGACAGTTTGGAAAGCAGATTCAGTCAAGGGTAGATTCATTGGTATCCCAAAGAATCACTGGATACTATTTTTATCTCCCATTGAGAGCCATAATGTGATTTGGTGAGCCGTCATGCCTCTTTCGTTGAAAGTGAATTTATTTGGCTGGACAGGCAGGGGAGAAAATAGGAACTAGATGAGAAAGTCTTTTAGAATCAAATATTCCAGAGAGCCCTCCCTGATAACTCTTACATTGAAGTTACAGCCGGCCACCTCGCAAGTCTAAGCTAGGGTCTCCATCCTCCTGATAGATACATGGGATGGGGTAATTTATAGAGGAGATGGAGGAAATGGTCCTAATGGGAGATATAGACCAGTATTTTTTTTTTGAGATATCCTAAGACTTGTATATGCGAGCATGTCAGACATCGACTCCGATAAGGATGGCTTGGAAGCTATGAAGTCCGAAATGGATCCTCAATGTACTCCATATCAGTATGGACTTGTGGTAGGAATCCACCGGGAGGGTATATGTACCTATTTGGATGTAAATGGATTTTAGAGAAAGGATGGTTCTGATGAAAAGTAGAGACTTATAAAGCTAGGCTAGTAGCAAAAGGTTATAGTCAAACGCGAAGGCCGATTTGACTATCAGGATACCTTTACCGTAAGCTGATGCTTAAGTCTATCAGAACTTGCTTGTGCTATGCCTGCACACTATGACTATGGAGATCTTTGGCAAATGGATTGAAAACTGCCTTCCTAAATGGATATCTTTGAAGAGTGATATCTATATGGAGCCAGCCTTGGTTTCAGCTCCAAAGATGAGGCATTCAATAAGGGGTGCAAAGCTTCAACGATCCATATTATGGATTAAGCAAGTCTCGGAGTTGGAACACTCGTTTCAGATGATGCAATTGAGATCGTTCCAATTTCATCAAGAAATGAGGAAGAGCCGTGTGTATATAAAAAGATTAGTTTTGGAGTGCTGTTACTTTTCGTTACTGGTACGGTGGATGACATACTTCCTGATTGGGAATGACAATTCCTATGGCTTGAACATCGGTCAAGGTTATGTTATCTAAAGAGTTTGCTATGATAAGACCTTGGAGAAGCATCTATCTCTAGGATAAAGGTCGTATAGGGATAGACCTTAAGAAGTTGCTTGGTTTTATCGCAAGTATGTTCATAGATGAAGTGCTGAAAAGGTTCCAGCATGGAGAATTCCCAAAAGGCTATTACCTCTAAGACATGGAATGCACCTCTAAGACTATGTCTCCTAAGAACATCTTGAAGAGAGAAGTCACACTGAGCAGGATCCCTTATGCTTCAGGCAGATAGGGAGCTTAATGTATGCGATGCTATGTACTAGACCTGATTATAGACAGGCTGTGAGTGTTCACGGCCTATATCAGGTCGAACCCAGGACAGGCACATGTGCGGTAGCGAAAGAATATCCTTAAGTACTTGAGAAGAAAAAGGATAGTTCCGTTGATTTTTGGAGGAGAGAACTCAGAATTGAATGGCTATGCGGATCGGACGTTATGGTCAGATAAGACGATAGAAAGTCTACGTCTGGGTATCTGTTTATTTGCAATGGTGAGGTCAATAGTTTGGAAAAGTTCCAAGCAAAAGACGATTGCAGATTTACTATGGAAGCAGAGTAACATCGCTGCATCTGAAGCTGCCAAGGAAAGCTGTTGGATCAAGAAATTTGTCACTAGTTTGGGGTGGTCCTTCCAGTAAGGATCCCGCCGACTATACTGTGATAATAATCGGCGCCGTAGCTTAGCTACAGGAAGGCCAGGTCTCATCAGAAATCCAAGCACAGGGTGAGCGCGGTATCACAAGGATCAGAGAGTTACCATCAAGGATAAACATATTGAAGTGCAGAGGTTGCCCCATGGATAAATGTTGCGGGACCCCTAACAGGCATTGACTCAGCAGAAACTGAGACTCATCTTGAGGAGATTGGGCATTAGGTACATGGCTTATTGGCTTTAGTGCAGACGGTGAGATGTGTAGTGTGATGGCGCCCGTAGAGCGCTATCAGCTGACCGCATTTTATGGGTTTCGTAATGGAGCGATATATGTTGTTACGTTAGATGCTGTATATTTGATATGAATTGGTGTGACCTGGTGCATGTTAAATGTTCCATGAATTCCTTTGAATTAAGTAGAGATGAGAATTGTATCTCAAGATGAAGGATTTGAGGATGAGCGGAGAGTGTATTGTGATTGATCATAATGATGCTGGCTGCGAGGGTCGAGGGATCAGGGTTGGTTTGTCCGAGGGGACGAGTGGGAGCGAGAGAGTGGTGCGGGCGTGTGGGAACGAATCTGCAAGGCAAGAATCGAGATGTGAAACAACAGTGGAGGAGAGAACATAGACAAAAGTGAATTGTTAAGAGAGAACAGAGAGTAGTAGTAGCTGTAGCGTGAAAACACTAAACAACAATATATACGAAAAACAGAAATGGACATGTCAAAACAAATACATTCAGATAACAGATAAACATAGAGATCAGAGAATGTATAGCAGTGGATACAAAAAAAAACTAGAAATCCATTAACCTGCAACAAACCAAACGGAAAAATACATTCAAATAATGAAAGGTAAACTGATAAGTAATTGAAACATATAGCAACAACATAAACTAAGCCACACATAAAAGCCAACAATGAGACAAAAATTAAAGATAAAATATAGATGGTAATTGGCATGCAGAAATCAAGAACTAACAAAAAAAAAATCAGGAAAATTAGTGTAATGAATTATAAAATGTAGGAGATCATATCGCATCAGTCCAGGAATAAGAAGAAGATAATTAAAGAAAATCTAAGACATATATAATGATAAGGCAAAAACATCAGAATCCTCAGCCGGAAAATATGGTGTAATGAAGAAGATACAAGAGTAAAACCAAAATAAGAGCTATCTAGATAAACAACTGTCAATTTGTCATTAAATATGACGAGGGATGGGTTTAGACGAAAATAAAAACCATAGAAAACCTCCACTCAGTTGAGAAATATAAGCGAGTAGAAGAAATTGATTAATTGGTACCGGTAACTGACCATAGAGGTTCAGCTCCGAGAATAAGAATAATATTTCACATTAATCTGACTGGATAGAACCACATACATGACTGCTAGGCACACTTAGAAGGTGGAATAGTGAGAAACTAAATAAGAATAATATATTAAATATATTCAATAATTAGGATGAATCAAAAAAGTAATTGAGATCATCGAAAAGAGTTATCGAAATGATGATGTGGATGGAGATCGCAATAATACAAAATCCACTAATCAGACAGAAATAGAACACTAGATATCACACACATAAGAAATCGCGCAATGATAGATAAATTAATATACGATTAAAAAGAAGTATAAGCAGGATGGATTAATAATAATATATAATAATATAGTAATAGAATACTAAAGTATTATAGATATCATAGTAAAAAAGAAACTAAATTCCAATTGTGGTTTCAATTAAGAAGGATAAATTTATGTGAAAATAATGACATAGTGTATTTACTATACAATTATAAATAATAATGAGGACTTATGTGTAAATGTCTGACAATGAATCGAATTAGAATTAGGATTCGAATTCGTAATTCATAAACCAAACTGCTGGGTTAATGGATCAATCTAATCGGAATAGGATTCGATTAGGGATTACGTTAAGGTTTTCTCATTATAACATAGTGATTAGCATATGAGCATATTAAATTATGGAAAATTAGTAAAAAGGGAAAAAGAAAACCCTAGCGTCAATCCTTTCTTTTACTTAATACACACCAAAGACAATCAATCAAAATAATACAGATACAAAAAAAGTAGCATTAAGCAACATCTAGAAAAAGAAACTTGCGATCTTCCTCAGAGTCGACGCGAAGAATAAGTGTCGTGATCGGATCACTGGTTATTGAAGCGGTCGTCGGATTCGATCATAAGGGTCGTGTTTCTGTGTGGACGCTTGCCGGTAGGAGCCGGGCGCTTGCGCGCTAACCGAGAGACGAACAAATTTACCAACGATTGTGCGACTTCCAGCGGGGGTAGATCTCGACCGCGGAGTAAAATAAAAGTATATAGATCCTATTTGATTAGATTATTAAGATCATTGATTAAATGATTCTTTAAAACGAAACACGGAGGTGATCTTTGGTGTTTTCAGAAAAATTTTTTGAATTGTGTTATTTTCTTCCGCTGCGTGCACATGTGATTTTCTGTTAGCATCGCTCCACTAAGGTGGTGCTCGAAACAGCTTCTCCATCATTGCATCAACCACTTCTCGGACAATCCAGGTGGTCGACGTTCTCGCATCAAAACGTCCTCGGGCTGCAACTCCTTGAACGTCGCTGAGGCGCTCCAAAGCCGGAAAAATCGACCCGCTCGGGCTCCCTCGCCAGCACGGGAATAATGCGCCATCCGTCGTCGGTCTCTCGGGAAGCTGTAATGCCGCAAAGCCAGCCTCCTGCCCGAGGTGCGGTCGCCGGTGCGCACGTGAAGCGCTGGGCTGCGGGGGACTGCGCCCTCGTTGCGACGTCCACTGACGGTGCTGGCTGGTGTGGGGACCTTGGGTCTCCTCGGAAGGCTGGCGGCCTGCTAAAATAGGAGGTCCTCGAGAGGCTGCGTTTCGGATCCCGCGCCTTTCCTGCCGTTGAGCCACCCGTCGGCCTGTCGCTGCGCGCTGCCGTGCGTGCGTGCGCCAACAGATCGAGTGGAGAACCGCAAGCTGGGCCTCAAGGTCAGGACCTTGCTAGATCTGGAAGTAGCGGAGGTCTCGATCCTCCTCGGGGGGTGTGCCGCATCATGCCGCCCCGGCGGACGTGGGGAGCGTGGAATCGACATCGGTCACTACAAAACACTAAAAGCGGCAAGTTGAGTAATCACTGCTATCGCAACCACGCTCAAATAGATAAACCTCAAATCATGCTGAAAAGTAAGGAAGTAGTCCGTTCACTACTAACTGCCCGATATTACGGTTGTCGCCGCCAAACGTTAACCCTCCGCTTGAAGTTAGAAAGCCGATACCTCCGATCGAACTCTTAACTTTTTATTGAGTTATCAAGACACCCAATCAGGATACTTTCGCTGCCACACGTCAAATACGACCGTCGTCTCTCACGAGCCTATTTCCTATATCCAACCGGCCGTAATGGTTTGCTTAGGTCCACAAAGTCAACCCTAGGCTCTGATACCAAAATTAATCTGTCACGCCCGGGACGGCGAAGGCCTCCCTCCCGGTAGCGTTCCAGACTACCACTATGTCTACACATATTAAGGCGTCTACAACAAAAGCGGAAGTGAAAGCAAGAGATGAGAACAAATAAAAGAAGTGAAATAACTCGCATATAATAATTATCAGAGCGACACGTAAAGTTCTTATCATCTACACCAAAGTAAAGAAAAAAGCTAGACCAATAAAAGAAACCATAAGTAGTACAATATCTGTCTCTAGTACAAAAATGGTGGTCTCTAGTACCACTGGTAAAAACCCTCAACCTCTCTGGTAAAAAAAGGTAAATATCGGAGAGGTAGACTCAGCCTAGCAACTGCGTCCTCGAAGAAAGCTAGGCTCGAACACTCCGCTTCCCCACGATCCCTGCCTCACCCTGCGTGGAAGGCTCTGAAAACATCGAGAAAAGATGCGTAAGAACTATAATTTATAGTTCCCAGTGGCAATTTACTGACCTCAGCTCAATGCACCACTAGCCTTAAAGAAAAAGGGGTATAATTAACTGACAGTATAGTAATATGCAATTATATATATGTATATCTAAACTGCTGAAAGAAGCATGAATATTGATATTATTGTTTTTTTATATCTATGTATATAATGTTTGTTTGTCTATGGTGATGTACATTACGCGTATCATAAGGTAACTATATCGCAATGCATACTAATATGCCTCAACATTAGATAACAAGAAACGCTCACAATACTATATGCCAAAATGATAAGGAGTACGCGCTCTATTCAAGATAACCAGTTTATATGCTGGTAATGCATGAAACCGACAAGTGTATATAGGGTACCCCATTGCTATGTCATGGAGTATGTCACCTAATCGCGAATCTAAGCCTATCTAGTAGCGATTTATTCATTCTCAACACCGGTGTCGATTTCCATTTCCAATCAAGGACCTACCAAAGGTATCAGTTCGTGCGCCTAAGTGCCCTGTGGTAGCGGCATCCCTACGCTTGGAATGTTCATATCCCACCTCGGAACCCGTAGGCTTTTCTCAATATCGCGACGAGGCAAAAAAACCAACGGTTAGGTCGGGCGAGGTAACTCTGGGAGTTAGCGGCTTGTACGGGAGCGACCTCACAAGCCATGTGCGAATTGGACACCAAATGGCAAGCAAGGCAGTTAGTCCAAGTCTCAAGTATCCACCCTCATGTCTGCTAAACATCGTAAAGTCACTAGCATCCCTCGAAGGGATTCTAGTTCGTAAGTCACAAAATGAAGTTGCCAACATCCTCGTAGGTCTAGGCCTTTATGACACTTAGGAATTTAATGTTTAAGCATGTGTGGCCCAGGAGCTGCGAGAAGGCCGCCTGCCACTACGGTTGCGGACATTGTCCCGAGGCTCAAATGCCGCTTGGATGACATTAGCTCTCTAGTTCACACACCTCTAAATGAAAGCAAGTTTTGTCATTCTTTCATGTCACAAGTAAACTTGTAAGTTTAATGCGATGAAGCCGAACTCCATTTACATATAGAAGCATGGAAACCAAGTCGTCATAAAGAAGCTAGAGATACAACCATAGATCTCCCAAGCATACTCTCTACGTAGCATAGAGCGTCCAAAATTTATCATATGTTAACAGGTATGTATTTTAGAGTTTTAAGCATTCTAAAAATCATAATAAATACATTTAGTATGAACATGCATGCTTTTTCAATTAATGATACGTAATTCATCACAAATGAGAATTTCTCATTGTGTGGCTAGGTCAAACCTACCGAACCGTCGCGTAGTGCCTCGTTTCGCAAAACAAAGTTGTCCCCGAGTCCCAAAATACCCTAAAAGTATTGAGCGACAAGATACACGGGCATTACGATCATCTTATAATATCAAACATTAACCTAGAAGCAAAAGGGGTCAAATCTCACCTCAAGAGAAGAAATCTCTTCCAAAGCTCTAAAAGAGAGCTAGAACCCTTCCACTCCAAGCCCAAGGAAGGTTCTAAACCAACTAATTTAGCCCCACAATCCCTAGATTCAAAATACCCAAAATAAGCCCTAAGTATCAAATCTAGGGTTTCATCTAAAAAACTTAGCAAAATATGGATCAAAAGCTCAAATCATGTTGCTAACCTCTCCAGAAGTCTCAACTTAGGCTCCAAATCAAATGGGGTGGAAGATCTTTCCTCCAACAAGCCTCTAACAAAGCTCCGAGTCCTCTCCAATGGTGGAAAAAGCCTCCAAGATGCAAAAGTAGCAAAAATGAGGCATAAAAGCCTTAAAAACCAAATAAAATGGAAGGAAAGGGATGGAGGGCTCTCTTACCTTGATCTCCACCCTCCTCAGCTCAGGGAAGGCCCAAGGGGGCGTGGGTGGTAATATAGAAGTCCACAATTGCGAAAAATCTCCTGCAGTTCAAACTGCTCAGAATCTGCACTGCGTACCGGTACACGGGCTCACGTACCGGTACACCTCCCACGAAAATACCAAACCCGAGCCTCGGGTTTGCTGGAAAACTGCCTGTGTACCGGTACACCATCCCGTACCGGTACAACCATCAACCCTGTAACGGTACAGCCATCAATCCTATACCGGTACACGGCCTAATGAAGGCTACCCGAGAGTCAACCAAAAATCTGATTTTTCGGGTTTCGGTGCTAGGCTTCTAACCTCAATCCTCGGGACTCGAACCATAGGTCGGAACACTGTCTACGACCGTCCACAAAGTGTGGAAAAGCTCGGAACACAACCAATCACTTGAACCTCGCAATTTGCAAAGATCCAGTGTGTTACAGGACCACATGGAGGTCCGCAGACGGTCCCGAGCTTGGGTGCACTTGGAGCTCCCTCCCCACTTTGGGATTGAAGGGTGAGTTATGGGCGAGCCCTAGGGCCTCGCCATAGATTGGGTATTGGAAAGAGTAAAGGTTTAATAATGTCATTGAACATTGCTATTCGAATATGGATCGAATTTGTTAGCATGGTAGCAAACCTTATTTATATGATCATCTTCATGATTACGGGTATAATAGCATAGTTTTCCTACTATTGCATTTACAGTTTTCAGATACATATCTATCTATCTATCTGTTGTTACTTGTGCCCACTTGGACCTAGTGGGGAGATCGGCAGAGTCGGTGGCCGAGCCCACTGGGAACTATGGAAGATAGTTCTCACCCCACTCTATTTCCAGTGGTAGGTACAGGGTTGCCAAGAGAGGACCGCGGCAAGGGCATCGCGCCCGACCAGTGAGACCATGGTAGTATAGTAGCTTTCCTTTTTGCATTAGTCACCTATGTATTGAAAGAGATTCATTGTAGGTGAGGATTTGGGAGAGCCATGTATTTTGAGATGGAAATGTATTCATTTAAAGAAAATGATGTAAATGGGAATGATGAAACTATTGTAATAGTTAGTAAAGTACTCTCTTTATTTCACATGTACATCTTGTGGATCACTTGCTCTTGTATTGTCGGCACTGTTTGTGCCCTTGTGAATGTGTATGTTTAGAATTTAAGTTCCTGGGTAAATTCTTGTACACATTCTTGTTGTTGAGCCATGGGCGGACAGGGGAGGTGCTGTCCGTTCGGCAGTCCGCCGCCGTGGCCGAACCGTGCCAAATGGGTACTGGTTTTGGGGCGGGGCGTGACAGCGGTCCCCGAAGACGGTCCCTCTGGTGGTAGTGCTTGGAGCCTCCCCGAATGAAAGAAATTTTGGGTTGTGAGTATTTTAGGGTTAACAAGGTTAACAGGTATGATTGGGTATAAGCCAAGGTATATTGTGGAAAGAGCATCCATGCATATTCATCATACATATGATTATCTATCTGTTGACAGTTTTCTTGCGGGCATAGTATTAGCATTAGTATGATTTGCTATTTTCTTTTTTTGAAATACTTATGCCTAAATAGACCTAGTGGATAAGTCGGCGAGGTCGGTGGCCGAACCCACTGGGAACTTCGTTGTAGTTCTCACACCACTAACCCTATAGATCCGAGCGCGAGCGGGGCGGCGGAGGATCGAGGCAAGGGTCTTGCGCCATAGCTAGTGGCCATCGGAGTACATACATAGTCATTCCCTTTTGTTCATGTATCAACTTTTATTTTGTTGATCAAGTGATGTAAAAGTTGTAAATAATCATGTATTTTGGGTTAGATGATTATGATGTAAAGAAAGTATGAATAGTAAGAAAATGAATGTAATAGTTTTAGTTTTCTTGTATTTGGTTAAAATGTAATCAAATATTATGTATGTGGTGCATGTAGTAGCTTAGAGCTTTCGCTTATGTTGTTGCTTGCCCTCGTGCAAGCCTTGTATAATTGCAAATCTCATTGTTTGATTGCTTCATTATACTTGTTGCTAGAGACTTGGGCGGGCAGGGGAGGCCCTGCCCGTTCGGCGTTT
Organism: Ananas comosus; assembly: GCF_001540865.1. Lineage (NCBI taxonomy): Eukaryota > Viridiplantae > Streptophyta > Magnoliopsida > Poales > Bromeliaceae > Ananas > Ananas comosus. The sequence continues at coordinate 6,084,142 of NC_033629.1, forward strand.
GTTGACGTGGCCCGAATCCGACCAAATTGGCGGAGCTCGGGGCGTGACAGCTTCTGTCCCGCTCGCCTTCGCCTTTGCCCATGCACTATCCCTCCACCTTCTTCGTCTCAGACTTCGCCGAGGCCGCGTTTCGATTGTTTTTTTTTTCTCTCCAACCTTCCTCCACCACCTCCCCGACTCTTTACAGCAATAAAGAGAATAGCGTCACGTCCTCTTCTTCTTCTTCTTTTCTCTCATTCTTTTTTTTTTTCTCTTCGGCCTCTCTCTACTGCATCTGCGACCTTTCACAATGATAACGAGGTCAGCGCTGCATCCTCTTCCTCCACCTTCACCGATTCAAGCACCGACGCCGATGCCGAAGGAGGACTCGAAGCGAGTATAGGTGAGAACGGAGTCGAGGATAAAATATGCAGAAAAAAATAAAATATAAAATATAAAGAAAATAGTTTTTTCTACAAAAAAATGAAGAATCAAAGAGAAAAGAAGAAGATGATGAATTTACACTATTTCAAGGGAATGTTATACTATTTGTCACGCCCCCACCCCGAAACCCCTACTCATTTGGCGCGGTTCGGGCGCGGCGAACGCACGCCGAACGGACAGCACCTTCCCTGCCCGCCCAAGGCTCAACAATAGATAGAGTGCAAGAATTTACCCAGGAATTTAAATTCTAAATGTACACAATCGCAATGGCACAAACAGTGCCAACAACAAGAGCAAGTAATCCACTAATAATATGAGTGAAAAGAAGAGAGAACTTTATTAACTATTACATTAGTTTGCATTCTTTTATATTTACATCCCTTTCCAAAATGAATACTTGATCATTTAAAATACATAGCTCTCCAAACCTCATCTATATGAATCTCTCTCAAATACATAGGTGTGCTAATGCAAAAGGAAAGCTACTACTCTACCAAAAATCCTCACTGGTCGGGCGCGATGCTCTTACTCTACCAAAAATCCTCACTGGTTGGGCGCGATGCTCTTGCCGCGGTCCTCGCCCGGCAAACCTGTACCTAGCCCTGGAAATAGAGTGGGGTGAGAACTATCTTCCATAGTTCTCAGTGGGCTCGGCCGCTGACTCCGCCGATCTCCCCACTAGGTCTAAGTGGGCACAAGTAACAACAGATAAATAGATAGATAGATATCCAAAATTGTAAATGACATAATAGAAAAACTATGCTACTATGCCCATAATCATGTGTAATGAATGCATGCATCATTTAGTAAAGGTTTACTATCATGCTAACAAGTTCGATCCATGTTCGAAAAACAGTGTCCAATGACAATATTTACTTTTCATTTACCCAATATGTGGCAAGACCCTTGGGTTTGCCTACATCTCACATATCCATCCCATAGGGTAGGGAGCTCCATATGCCTCGAACCCGGGACTATCTGCGGACATCAACTCTGTCCTAATCGCCCGACACTCCAGAGTACTTGACGGCAAATCCTCTTCATGTGAGGATATGGATGGCTTTACCACCCCGAATAACAGACTGTGAGTTTGATCTATCCTCTCCACGTGAGGATACCCTACGAACTAGGGCCAACATTCTCTCGGAACTCATCTATTCCGACGTTCATGCATGATTACTTAGCTATACTAAGTTTATTGTTCACGAGTCATTTACTAGGGAATCCACCTATCCCTAAATTCACGAACATCTAGTGTCAAATACACTACATAATGCCACTCGTTCTGTTCTTTAAACATTTAGATGCCACTCTCTATGTCACTAAATAATCATCGAGTTCATCCATTTTCTTTAGCACTATAGAATCCATGTTCCGACACAATCCTTACATATCTATTTCACCAAGTATTCCATGTACACTAGGTTAACATTTAGAAGCATAGGTCCTGTTTGGTTGGGGAACAAAGATGGGGATAAGAGGTTATCCCCTCCTTGTTCCCCAAACACTATCTAAGGGTGGGAACAAGCTATTCCCACCCTCTAAAGGGTGGGAATANCCACCCCCTCTGAATAGCTTGTTCCCACCCCTATTTTTTTTAAAAAAAATTAAAAATTAAAAATTAAAAATTTTAATTTTAATTTTAGCTTTAAACATTTATAATTGGAAATTTCAAAATTTAAGTTTATAGTTTTAAATTTTAAATTTTAATATAATATTTTATATTTTTTTAATATAAATTTTGTTATTTATATTTTAAAATTTAAATTTGATCTTAAATTTTAAATTTTAAATTTTGAAATTAAAAATTTAAGAGTTTAATTTCAATTTTTGAATTTTAAAGAAAGTATTTTTAGGATCACCTTGCTTGTTCCACCAGTAAAATTTAAATTTTCTAAATTCAAAAATTAAAATTTATAATTTTAAAATTACAAAATTAAAAATTTAAATTTTAAATTGTTTAATTTAAAATTTTAAATTTTGATATTTTAATTTTTTTATATTTAGAATATGATATTTTGTATTTTTAAATTAAATTTTCATCTTAAATTAAAGTTTAAAATTTAAAAAATTAATTTTTTAAAATTATAAATTTGAGATTTTAAAATTTTAAATTTTAATTTTAATTTTTAAACTTTAAAAGTTTATATTTTAAATTTTAAAATATAAATATAAAATATAAAAATTTAAATTCTAATATAAAGAAAAAAATAATATCATTATTTTTTATTTATAAATACTCACTTTAATTCTTATCCCATCTTACCTAACCAAACGCTATTTTTCTTATTCTCAGGAATACTTAATTTTCATCCAAACGCAAAATTCATCTAATCCCCGTTTATACCTCAATTTATACCTATTCCCGGAATATCCACTTTTTGCTTATCCCCGAACCAAACGATACCATAAGGAAAAGGTACTACAATGCAATCCTACAATGCAACATGCAAGAGATGTAAATCATGTATCTCTAAGACATAGAAAAGAGTTCGGTTGCTTCGGGATGACACCCCCCACCTTTTGAGGGTATGAAGGTTCTAAAAATGCTTCTCGCCGAACGTTACGACGATGTCTCGGCCTCCTTGGTCCAAAATGGTGCTCAATCGGCTATAATTTGCCGATAGCTTTTCACTTGCTCGACGAATCGAAAATCTGACTTCGCCCCCGCGTTTAGACACCTATCAATTAGGTTTACAAGCCACTAAATGAGATCAATCTCATCATTTATCAAAAACCCCCATTTGGGTGTCCTAGGGTTCATATCTTGCAATTAGCACTATAGAACCCTAGCTTCTAGCTCTATTCCACCATTAATGGTGCTAGAGGTCCATTTGACCTCATCTCAAAAGCCAAAAATCCAAAAGCCCTAAGTTCTATCATTAGGGTTCAAGAGCTTACCTCTAGGTTAGCTCCAATGGAGAGGAGAGGAAGAGGAGAAGATGCTCCAAACCTTCCATAGCTTGCTCTCCTTCTTCTTCTTCTTCTCCTTCTTTTCTTCTCTTTTCTTTCGTTCTAGAGAGAGAGAGAGGGAGAAAGAGAGATGAGAGTTGGGAGGGAAATGAGAGAGGGAGAGAGAGCCCTTTGCTCTCTATACTCTCTAACTAAGGCATAATTGCAGCCAAGTCCCTCAACTTTTCATTTCCTCTCAAGTCACTCTGCCTGGGCAGATTTTGCGCGGAGGGATTGGTCCTCCCGATGAGGGACCAGTCCCCGAGAGCCTTCAGCCAGGGTTGCGCTCACGGGAACCGGTCCCTCGGTCGGGGGACCGGTTGCATTGCGCGCTGCCGCAACCCCAGCTACGGGGACCAGTCCTTCCCACTAGGGACCGGTCCCTGAGAGCAAACTCTACACAGACCCCTTTTCTGCCAGAATCCCTGCTTACGAGAATCGGTCCCTCCCGCTAGGGACCGGTCCCCGAAAGCAGAATCTGCCAAGTGCAAATCTTGCACTATTCGCTCTCGTGGACTCGATTTCCAAAGCACTTTTTGTGTTTTGACATCTCTAGCTTCTCCGAAGCCTACTCGCTCGACAATTAGTCGATTCTGGACGAAGTATAACTCTCGGATTTCGAGAATTCACTTCCTTATACTATTTCACGGGAACGTTGCACTGTTTTTGAAAAAAATTACACTCTTTGAGAGAAAAAATGTACGTTGTTGGATGAAAGTTACACTCTTTTAATAAAAGTTGCACTCTTTGAACGAAAATTGCACTATTTGGCCAGAAAGAGGGGAAGAAGGAGAAGGAGAAGAAATAGTGTAATTTTTGACTAAATAGTACAATTTTTGTTCAAAGAGTGCAATTTTTATTTAAAAAGTATATTTTTTTTCTTCAAACAGTGTAAATTTTCTCAAAAATAGTGCAATGTTCCCCTGAAATAGTGCAACATTCTCCTGAAATAGTGCAAATTCATCATTATCTTCTTTTTTCTTTGATTCGTTATTTTTCTTGTAGAAAAAACTATTTTTATTTATGTTTTATTTTTTATTCTTTTTATTTTTGATTTTCTGTATATTTTTTCCTCGGTACCACTCTCAACCGCACTCGCTTCGAATCCTCCTTCTCCGGCACCGGCGTCGGTGCCTGCACCGGTGAAGGCGAAAGAAGAGGATGCGGCATTGTTCTAGTTACCGTCGTGGAGGGTCGTAGAGACGGTAGAGGGGGGTCAAAGAGAAAAACAAAAAAGAACAAGAGAAAAAAAAGAGAGGAAGAGGACGTGACGCTGCTCTTTATTGTTGTAAAGAGCCGAGGAGGCGGTGAAAGAAGGTCGGAGAGAAAAAAAGGAGGGTCGAGATGCGGCCTCGGCGGTGTTGGAGGCGAGGAAGGCGGAGGGATGGTGCGCGGGTGAGGGCGAGGGCGAGGGCGAGGACACTCGGGACAGAGGTGAGGCGGGCCGCCTCCGCCTCCGCCGCCCTCTTCGAAAAGAAAGAAAAAAAAACGAGAGAAAAAAAAAGAGAGAAAAAGGAATAATGGTATTTTGGTCAGTTTTCTGAAAATCCGTCCCGAATCTGCAAAATCCAAAAAGGCGGTCTACTTTTGCAAAAGCTCAAAACTAATAATTTTTTTATGCAAATTGGCCTTTGAGTACTCCACAATATATTTAATTTTTTGTGGGGAATTTTAATTTTTTCCCACTACTTGTCTTCACATAAATTTCAAACTATAGATTGTTACCTACTGTCAGAAATTTTATATATCGTTTTGTGGCCATTTACAATATTTGGCCACAAAAGTAATAATGTTGAAATTTCATCAGCTAATTTTTGGAAATTTATGATAATTCACCACAATTGTTTTTGCATTTTGAGTTTATCTTTTTTCACAAGACATTATACCTGCTAAATTTTTTTATACGCTGAAAACTTTTTTTACAAATATCCCGCATGGCAAGGTCCATTTGCATCTTGATCTACGAGGCCGTGGACTAGCCCCACAATTACGTGCACTCCTCCCCTGTTGCACGCCGCATCATCTATAATTGCGTATGTAGCCAACTTCGATCGCTTACTCATTTGCACATGCGACCAAGCTTCATTCGCTCAAGGTCTCCTCCCACTCCCTTCATAATTTTTTTGATTTTTTTTAATTTTTGTTGGAAAAGATCTCATGAGAAAATAAAATCACACTATTTTATGTAGAATTTTCTAACATTTTGATTCCAAAATTTGATAAATAGTTAAAATATATTGCTTTTAATTAATTCCTGCGGAGAGACACTTATTACGACCTAATCGGTTAACCATGGATTTCGAAATCAGGCATGAATCCTTCTCGGAGTCAGCGCGAATCCTACCATTGAGCGCATCACGTCTCATAGTCTATTCCCTTCACTTATCAATTTGCCCAAATTGGCCACTTCGTGGGTCCTACTATACTTCATCCTTTAAAATCCTGCCCCTTCATGGCATTCTTCTTTCGATCATTGCATCGTTCGGGCTCCACTCAACTCCTAATCTAAGTACAACCAAAAACCCTAATAGTCTTAGTCCTACTCTAATCGCTAGCTTCTACTCGGGGCCGACCGAATAGAGCTATACAATCGATGCATACTCCTCTGTCCCCCCTCCACCCCTTTCTCTTGAGTCTTGACTAACTACTCTGATCATTCATTTCAAGAAACAATAGCCAAAATGGAAATGGGAAGAAGCAATAGCCAAAATAGAAAGTGAAAAAGACATGGAGAAGAGGAGATTCCTCTCCCTCCCTTGTATTCTTTTATAGACAAAGAAAAAAAAAAACTGTTTGTTATTTTTTTCTTAAAAATATTTCATCTTCCAAATCTAAATAGTTGAATGGGCGAGTTGTATGTAATATCCAACATATTTTTTATTTAGGCTTTTTTGTATAATTTAATAAATTTTAGGAGTTACACGTAAATTATCTTAAACCCTAATGAACAATGCTATCAATACATCTCAAAATGGGTTTACATTTTATACCAAGTCCATCGAAAGACCATTAACATTTTACTTCGCACATCAATTTTTATTTTATTTTACTAAAATCTATTTAAATTTTTATCAATCCTATAATGGGGATTGTAAGGTCTAAACTCTCCTCTTTGGGTGTTCCAGATGCATTTTTCTTAACCCTAATTAATGTATTTTTCTTAACCCTAATTAATGTAAGAAAAGAAAAATCCCTCTCTCTCACTCCTGTGCGTAGCTGCTGCCCAACCGATCACGCTCTGTCTCTCACCTGCACCTCTCTCTCTCTCTCTCTCTCTCTCTCTCTCTCTTTCTCTCTCCCTCTCGCGTGTACGCGCGTGCTATCTCTCTCGTTCTCGCACGCACGAACCCGCGGTGGCCTCTCGATCCCTTGTCCTCCGCCGTCGCCATCGCCGTTCTTCTCGATCGTCGTCGACGGTGTTTGGTTCGTCGTCGGCGGCGTTTGGTTCGTCGTCGGTGGCACCTCGATCGCCGTCGTTTCTCCATCGTTTTCGAAAGGTTTCTTATTCTGTTCATCTCGTCTCTTTTATATATTGTTGAAATTATACATGGGTATATGAATTATGTAGATTTTTCTCTTTTGACTGTTTTAGATTTAAAACTATTAAAATCTTGTGTCCAGTATTGATCTTGAACCATTGGAACTTTTGATAGTGCTGAAATTCTTGTATACCTGTGATTTGAAATGCCCACCAAATGTTCGGCGGAATGCCTAAGAGAATGCAAATATAATTTTTGCTTCCGATTTTGACCTTATTAACGTCCAACTTGTAAACATGTGTGTTGGGAACTGTAAATCATCCTCTCAAGCATTTGTACCTTCGTTTAAATTTTCTGAAATTCCGTTCATGTTACATTACTCTTCCTTTTTGATTGATAGTTGTGATTCCTCAAATTATTTTGCTCAACATCTTTTTCTTGGATAAGATTGGTCTATTAGCAACTATTTTAGACTTGTGCTAATCAAGGATTCAAGTTCCGTGGCACGGGATCGTACCGAAAACTTGCCAACACGGTACGACATGGTGCGTTTCGTGCCGTGCCGATGCATGCCGGTCACAAAAAATACATGTGTGCCGACACATAATGGCGTGAGATATTTATTTTCTTTAGCAACAAAATATTCTAATCCTTTATTATGTATCTTTATTAAATCTTTTGAATTTTATTGAAAAAACTAATTAATTTAAAGAAAAAGGGGTTTTGAGTTGTGCCATCAGCACGAGGGCTATATCATGTTGATATCTTGTTGGCACGATATGACACGTTAGATACGGGCCATGCCTATGGGCACTCAAATCCTTGTTGCTAATATTCTACATGAGCCTGCCTGAATTAGGTTGGTCGGGTATTACTTTCCCACAACCATGTTTACTACGAAAGTAATTAGTTCTATGTTAGATAGGGCTTCTTTTTAGATACTCAATCGGAACCTAGTAAGCTTTTGATGGTTTATTTTCATGCTTTGTGCTTGTGATGATATTTGTTTTTTTACTTTAGGTTCCGATGATTATATTGATACTTGGCTTTTGACTGAATGATACTTGGATTATTTGAAGGTCTGTGACCTAACACCTGTTGGTTTATTTTCGACAAAATTATAGAAATATGTTATGACAATAGAAATTCTTTTTTGTATAGGTTTTCTCAAAATGAGGGTTGAGCGTGCTTATATATATTAGAAATCATTGAAAGAAAAGAAAAAGACTTTGCTTTGTCTGCTGTGTAATTTCAAAAAAATGCGTGCTTTAGAAATTGTGCTTATTTGATAAAAATTCAGTATTCGATAATTTATTTCCTTTAAAATGTTGACTAAGTAAATAATCTTAAAGTAGTGATATCCCTTGGTATTTTGTTATAATTATGTTATGTTAATATGAATTTTTTGATAGGAGCTAGCTTTGATTTTGTGATGCACCTTTGAGTGCAATTTTCTGACGCGCCTTCGGGTGCTATTTTGTAATGCATCTTTAGGTTCTATTTATATACACCTTGGGGTGATTTCGCGTTCGTGATCGTGCCTTTGGGTGCCTTTGATGTGTGGATGGACCTTTGCCAATGGGTTGCTTGTTAGAAGAGACTTTTGTTTTGAAATTTTAACTTTTGGAATAAAAATGTTTTGTCAAAATTCAATTTCTCTTGGTTCAATTTAGTAAAATATGTTTAAGTTTGAAACTTTGAAAAGAGACATGAAATTTTCGCAAAAACTCGGTCATTATTAGTACATTTTCAATACAAAAAATTTATATTTGAATATTTAGATTTTTTTTTTTTTTTTTTTATTTTGCATGCTTAATTCGATTAATGTGGTATACGTTTGCTTTCTCAGGTATTGAGTCCAATTAGTTTGTGGGGGATGGGATCGAGTGATCGCTAAACGGAGAGAATGTTATTTATTTGTGGACTTTGGTTAATAAATTTCGGTATGTTAGTTAGTTTTAAAAGTTAATATTTGACAGAAATAGAGAATCTTTGCTAGTTTAGAATTGTTATGTATTTTTTGTGAATTTAAGTAATTGAGTACTTGTGAAATTGTTGGTAGTAGATTTTAGTTTTGTGGTTAACTTGATTTATTGATGTCTTTTTTTGGGTTTCAAGTATGTTAGGCTGTTTAACTTAATCTTGAGATAGGATATTGTTGCTTGATATCTACAAGTTTTGTTGCCTTGCATATTTGCAATTAATTAATTGCAGGTATGCGACGTTTGTTTTGCCTTGGGTCCGGGGAATGACATCTATACTTACTGTTTTCATTCTTTCTTTGAATACAGGCTGAAAATTAAGAGAGTATAACTGAATTATTGGATGATGGCTGCTGCTGAGGAGCAAAATAAGCCTTTATTAGAAACTAGCGCTGCAGGTGGTCCTACTACGACTGCTACCACCGGCGTCGCTGCTGCCGCTGTTGCTGCCAGCACTACTGCAGCAGCTCCTCCATTGATGGCATATGGAGCTTCTTCGGAGTGGGCAACCTCGCTGCAAGCATACTACAATAGTGGAGGGGCTGCATCAGCTGTCTCAGCGCATGCTTTCTTTCCCCCAGGTGCTTCTCACCATTCCTATGCAGTTTGGGCTCCCCAGGTATGAGGGAAGATGCACAGTTTCTTTATTTTGATGCTACTGAAATCTTGTTATTTAACTCTTCGAGTTTTGCGCAAGTTGTGCAGATGGTGTCGCCGTACGGCACCCACATCCCAATCTCTCCCATGTATCATCCTGGTCCAATGTATGCTCACCCTTCGATGGGTATGGTAAGTGGTTGTGGCTTCTCCTTCCTCGTTCTTCGCTTCCGATTTAATGGTTTGCTTATTTGTTATAGTTATTTGAACTGGGAGCTGTTTCTCTTCTGCAGAACATGCCATACCCAGCTAGCGAAGTTGAGGTGAGACCAATTGAGGGGAAAATCAAGGGATCTACAAGCAAAGGGAGTTCTGGAAATGCCAGAGGTTCTCCTGAGAAGTCAGAGGATGGCAGGAAAGGAACATCTGCCTCTGCTGACAATGCTTCAAGGAGGTGTGCTTTATATTTTGATTTAGCTGCTCTTCTTGTTTGTTCTTTTTGGAATTGTTTCTCTTGTTGACGATGTTGCTGTGAAATATTGTCTAGTAGCGAAGACGGAAGCGAGGGTTCATCTGATACGAGAGAGGACAATGATGAGCAAAAGGTGTGTGATAGCAGTAGTTGATTTGTTCTTTGGTGAAATTTAGATCTGCCCTTCTTTTTTTGATCCATCTATCTTATTCAAATAGTATCCATGTTTATGATCTGCCCATATCTGTAGACTCTAGCTGGAATACCTCTTCTTATTATGAAATTTCCTTATTGATATTGAAGTTGTTTTATGTTGTGTGGTTTGTTATGACTTATTATTATAAAGAGACTAAGGTATTTTTTACTGCCGTCAGGAATCGACCGCAACTAAAAAGAGAAAATATCGTGGGATGGCTGTAGATGGTAGGTTCGGACTAAAATGCTTTCTTTTTTTCTTTTTGTCTTGTTTTCGAAAAGCATTGTAATGCTTCCTAGTTTTGCCTTTTTCACTTCCATTTTGTGCATTGTATCATTTTTTTGGTCGGTCTTTACTTTATCAGGAGAAACTTCTCAAACTGCCACTATTGCCCATTGTAATAATACTATTGCTGAGTCATCTTATAATGCGAGGGGAAGATCTGTCACAAAGCTTCCGGTTTCAGCACCTGGAAGATCAGCTCTACCTAATTCTTCCACTAATTTGAATATAGGCATGGATATTTGGAATACTTCTCATTCTGCAACTGTTAATGTCAAACCCAATGAAGTGACCGCTGCATCAGCCATGGTGGGACGAGATGGTGTCATGTCTGAACATCAATTGGTACTGTTAAGTAGTGCTTTGATGATAATGAGACACATCATATATTATGCTTTTAGTATTGCCTCTTGCAAAGGATTTGATTATGATTTTTTTTAGAAAATATTTATTCAACCTGGTCACATCTAAAAATTTTGCTATATTTTCTACCTTTTCGTTGTACTGTGCTCTATGTCTTTTACTATTCTTCTTCTGGCAGGACGAGCGTGAACTTAAGAGGGAAAGACGAAAGCAATCTAATAGAGAGTCAGCTAGAAGGTCAAGGCTACGGAAGCAGGTTTTTTTCTTCTTTTTTAATTTTTTTTTTGTTAAACTACGTAATCTTGCCTCATTGCATATAGGATGCAAACAATGAATATTCTTACGTTCTTTTATATTCAAGTGTCATTACTTTTGTGGTTTAGTAAATACACAGAAAAAGACATCATAATCAAATACATACATAGGATGAAAATGAATATTTGATGCATTTAAAGCAAGTGCAATGAAAGTACCATAATTTTCCAGTTGTTTATTGACTTTTTTTTTATGTTTCTTAACATGTATTTTTAAAAATCTTCAAAATTTTTAGAAATATTGCTTACATGTAAAAGACTCGAATAGTTAGGGTCAAAGTTCATTTCACAATATTTTTATATGCATTTATGTCCGACGCTAAACCATTAGCCCAAAATGCTTATAGTCCAATTATTATTACTAGAGCACTCGGTCCTTATATTCTCATTTATGATTCATTGCCCATTCGATGTTGGAATATTAAAGCATCACATTTCATGAGTTAAGAAGACAAGACGAAGTAATATAAAAGATGCGCGAAGATGTTTTATATCTGAAATCTAGGTGTTACAGTTTCAATTGGCTTCAAAACCTAGTTTTCGAATGCCACTCTTTGAAATTGGAATATTGTTTTGTTTTCAGAGTTTTGACCAAATCTTCACCATGATTTGACGGATTTGATTCACTTTTTAAGTTCTTCAACTTTTCATATTTAGAAATTATTAGATAAAATAAACCAAATTTTTAAGACTATTCTTTTGCCAAAGTCAAATTAATTATTCATATAAATTCATGAGGGGAACTAACACATGTTAGTAGAATTGTAGACGCCCCTTCTCCGAACCGTAATTTGGTCGCGCATCTGATTCATGGTGGGTTTGTGATCGGCATTGTAAAAAGTCGTTAAATCGAGAATACAGAAAAAACCTTAAATTGTCTATATCTAATTCGCTAAGTTATCCAAATGTTATGTGTGTTACAAAATGTAGTATGAAAAACCCTTTGAAAAAAGAGTTGTTTTCAAGTATCTGATGTAGGGGAAGGGTTTAGAAATCCACTAATGCAGTTAATGCAAAATCAAATATCACCAGTTGAATGCAAACCCAATTTATGAGAACTTTTTAATGCAGACTATATGCAGCAATCAGTATAACTTGAATGCAAAGGCGGAGAAACAAAGAAAAAAAATTTCACAACAAGAATCATAAAATGACGTGATAAAAACCAATGACAGATTGAAGTTAAAAATAGAAAATGGAGATAGCGATTTATACTATCGAGGAATCTGCAAGCATAATTAGCAAATGCACTTGCTGAACACGATGTGTTAAAATTCCTATAATCAATCCAATGTCACCTCTGCCGGAACACCATATGTAGAAAACGAAGATGGGGATTTATACCATCTAGGAATTTGCAAGCATAATTAGCAAATGCACTCATTGAACATGAGGTGTTAAAATTTCTATTGATCAATCCAATGTCATCTCTGCCGGAACACCATATGTGGAAAAGAGCAGAATAGTCTTAGGAGAAGGAAAACAAGAAAAAAAAATTAAAGAGACGAAAAAAATAAAGGTTAGGGAAGATGTTGGCGCAGAGTAGAAGACGACGATGGATCCCAACATGAATTGATAGACAAAGATGCCTTGAGTTTGCAGTTCTAGAAGCAAATGATGGCTTCAGAGGTAATTGATGCATGAACGAAGGTGGAGGAGCGTAGGAGAGGTAATCATACGGGTTGAGGTGACGACGGAGGTTAGGCAAGCAACGGAGCCTCCCTATGTTCATGCTGAGGAAATGCACATTAGGCGCGTGTGGCTGCAAGCAACCCCTTGGCGAGTCTGTCAAAGGTCAGACCCATTAAAGCGTCGCTACTTCTTGCTACGAAGAAGCTCCTGTTGAGACCCTTTTTTTGTTGTTTCATCGCGATGTCTGCCTTAAAAGAAGCTAAATGGACCACATTTTTGCGTGTTTGGACCTGTTAAGGGAAGCTATCTACATTCTTACTCAAACGATGTTGAAATCCTACAAAAGTGCAAGTAAATACTCGAATCAAAGAGAAAAGAATGTAGATAGCGGTAAGGGACTCACTCCCTGCGTAGTCACTTTGGGTTACACTATATAGCGAAGGAAATTATGAGAGAACGCATCTTAGCAAAAATGGAATTTTATAATAAGATTGCATACCTCGTGCAAATGTTAAGACCTTATTTAAAGGATTCCCTACTAACAAACTCAAAACAATCCGTCAAAATGTTCTTATCTAGAACAACAATATTTTAGTGAAATCTAAGAAAAAACAACTAAAATATCTAAAATTATCACAAACAAAGTAATAACCAATATATCTAAACCTATCTAGAACCATGCAAAATCAAATTGAACTCGAGCCGTATCCAACATCGCAAATCACAACGCGATCGCACCATCGAGCTAGATATTTGGTTTGTGGTGTTGACGATGCATTTAACTTTGGAAAGGGGTCGGGTCCACATTAGTACCTAATCCAATTGTAATGAGAGAGAGCGAGTGAGAGTGAGAGTGAGAGAGAGAGCGAGCGAGAGAGAAAGCAAGCGAGAGAGAGAGAGAGAGCAAGTGAGAGACTATTTGGTAACTTTTGAGTATAAAAATAAAAACACCGTTCTTTGGCAGCTTAAGCTTTTGGAGAAACAATGATTGTTTCATATTTTCCTCCAGATTCCTAGCTTTATTTAATTTCCTCACATTTAACTAAGTCCAAATCTTGAGCCTATTAAAAAGTTTTGAGCCTAGACATGAGGGGGAGTGTTGACTATAATATACAAAAACATTGTTCGTTGGGTAGTTTAAGCTTTTGGAGAAATAATGGTTGTTTCATATTCTTTAACATGAACAAAAATGGTAAAATGTGGATTTTTTTTAAAATATATGTTGATGTGCTTGATGTTTTGATGTGAACCGTGGATGTCATTAACAATCTAGCTAATTGTACTTCTCGTACATCATTGCTAAAAAATTGAGTACCATTTTTTCATGTGGACCTATACTATGTACCACACCATATCTCGTATGCGGCAACTACAAAGGTTACTGTACTAAGATCCCTATATGGTTGGCTCCGATTTTTCCATAGTTAACCAAGATTGTGAATGCTCTTAGATACAATGAGCATGTTAATGCTGGCGTGCTGTTGGCTTGGTACATGTCGATTGACATGTATTGAGATTATTATTAGAGAAGATCTCAAGGCATATAAAAATTTTGCACATAATATCTATTGCAATTGTTATGCAATGAACATTGCCATTGTAAAGTGATATGCTGAGACTGTTATATTTGGTTGTAGTTTTAGTTTGGTTGTATTTTAGTTTGACCGACGTTATTCAGCAGAATATTTAAAAGATTTTTTTTTTTGAGAGATAGTAGCACGCTACTTGCTTTGTTCATTTTTTTTTTAGAAATGAACTTAATTGAAAATGTGAAGCAACTAGGCTTCGAACTTGGGACCTTGGGTACCAACCATCAAGCCTTTTATCACTTGTGCTAGGGATGGTCGGTTTAAAAGAATATGGATGGCATTGTATCTGTGGTTGTTGGTATATGGTCCAGTTAGGCTTGTACTCTTTCTTTCTTATAGGTCCTGTTTATTTCACCGTGGAACTAGACTTTAGGTTGAAGTAGAGTTCATGTGAAAATTACTTCTCCCCTGCTATTTATTTCCATAGCTATGAAAGTAAAGTTTATCCCTTTCTGCTGTTTGTTTGGCAGAAAGTGGATGGTGTTAAAACTACAATTTATACATAATTAATAAATAACGAAATAAATAATAAATTATAATGTAATAAATAAAAAATATATAATTATATCCCTATATAATTAAAAAAATGTAATCTAAAACTACTAAATTAGTTTTTTATACATAAATTATAATAATCAACAATAAAATCATATAGTTAACAATATATTAGCACTCAACTAATCAATTTTCATCATATTTTAAATGTGCAAACTAAATGAAAGAGATGCTAAAACTTAACTAATCAATTTCCATCCCATTTTAAACATGTAAACTAAATAGGAGTATTTAGAACCACAATCAAATATATTTAAGGCTAAATTACAGAAAACCCCCCTGTCAAAATGCGATTTTTCACTTTCCCCCCTGTCATTTAAAAACCTACATTTTACCCCCTTGTGAAATGAAAAATGTGCACTTTGCCCCCTACCGTTAGTGATCCGTTAGGGTTCTGTTATAAAATATTTTTTTATACCAAAAGTACCCCTCCGCCCTCTTCCCTGTTGCTTCGCTGCCTCGCTCTCCTTCACTGCCTCGCCCTCGCCCACATCCCCGTCCGCGCCCACAAACACCTCTTCGCTCTCCTCCGCCGCCTCGCCTTTGCCCTCGTTGCCGTTACTCGCCTCTCCATCCACCCCCACCTCGATTTCCACCCTATTGTCGCCGAAATCGAGGGGCGGCGAAGGTGCAGGAGGAGAAAGGAGTAGGTGGAGAAGAAAATGGAGAGAAACCATAGCCGATTGAGGCGTAAACCGCGGCCGATCGAGGCTGATGTTGAGGAAGATAAGGGAGGAGACGAAAATGGTGAGGGGCAAAATGGTCATTTTATCATCACAGTACACACCGTACCACCCCTGTGAATATTTTTCATTTTACAAGGTGGCAAAGTGTAGGTTTTTAAATGACAGGGGGAAAGTGAAAAATCGGGTTTTGACCGGGGGGGGCTATATTTAAATATAACAAGCACTACCTATTGGATTATTTTATTATTATTTTTCCTTTACCTCTCTTCATTGTATGGGCCGAAGTCAATTACGTTGTTTTGGGTAACTCGAATATCAACTGTATCTTTATTACACCTAGCCAAACAATAGCAGTGGTTGTTTACAGCTGAAAACGATTGCACCCTTCTCCACTTTCACCCAAACAAACAAGTGCATGGTGATTTCGTCTTGCGTGTTGGATCTTGTCGTTTTATCTCCCTAACTGAGTGTTCAGTTTAAATGCTTTGATGTTGATTTACTTCCTTGCACGACTCTTTATTTTTCATAACATTACTTTATATATCTCTATGCTTATTCATGTGAATGTATGTGTTTTGGATCTGTGGTTATGAATGTGAATATCTTTTTCATGGAGTAGTGCATCGCCTAGTATTTGTGATCTTTGCTACCTAATTTTAAGTAGTTTTCTAGGTTATTATATAAGTTCCTTGATCTTGTCACCACGATAAATCTAAGTTATCTAATCACTTGGTAACAGAGGTAGTTAAAGAGAAGCCCTGATTTCTTTATCTAATCCATCACTTGGTAACAGAGGTAGTTAAAGAGAATTCTTGATTTCTTAGATCGTGTGGTAATAAGGGCCATGTGACGAAGTTTTGGTGTTTTATTATAACTATTGTAGTTCATTTTTGAGTTTTTTAAGTAATGCAACAACATATGAGACTTTTTGCTGCATTGTTAAATAGAACGCATTCGTTCTTTGCTTATTAACTAAGTTGATCTAAGCCATGTTCTTTGAAATACTAATGGATGATGAGTAGTGGACCTTATGTCATTCGTAAATCTTATTTAGTATGTAAGTCTTTATTTGAAATGCATGGTAATTTATTCTCTACTCTTTATTTGAACTGGGTTGATATCAGGTTTTCTCCTTTTTCATCTATAACAAAGGTTTTCAAGGACCAAGTTGGTGCACACTTAACCTAGTTAATTGAAATGTGTAGTGTCATTTTCTTTTAACTATTGTTATTTTATTCCTAAAGATTTCAACCATTCATTCTATATATTACTGCGTAGGACATACTAATTATCTCAATTGTCTAACTCTCACTCTTTATTTTTGATTTGTTAATTGTACTCAAATAATATTGATTGAACCACATCAATAGTTGTTCACTATATAATGACATGGTTCGGCTTGTTGATGGCGAGTAATGTCTTAACTTTTAGGACTACTATGGACATTAAAAGTTAGGGAGTTAAATATTACTCTTGTAACATTTCATAGATTAAATATTACTCCTGAAAAAAGTTTTCCTTTTTGGGTTGTGTCATGTATGAAGTTGCAAAGAAAGAGGAGAGAAATTGAGGAAAAGGAGAGGAGAAAGGGAGGAGAGAGAAGTGAAGAGAAAGTAAGAAAAAAAGAAAGGAGACAGGGTCAGAGAGGAAGTGGAAAGAGAGAAAAAAGATAAAGAGAGAGAGCGAAGGAAAATTAAGAAAGTAGATAGGGATGTAAGAGAAAGTAAAGAGTGAGAAAGTTAGGAGAGAAAATAAGGAGATAAAAAGTGAAAATAGAGAGTAAAAAGGAATGAGAAGAGAGAAAGTGACGGAAAATGTACGAGAGGGATGAGAGAAAGCAAGGGAGATTGAGGACAAAGTGAGGAGAGAAGGATAAGGAAAGGGAACATGATGAGGGTAGAGAGTGAAAGGAAATAAAGTAAGAAAATAAGGATAAGAGAGAAAGTGAAAAGAGAGTGAGGAGAGCGACTGGGATTAGGAGAGACAAATTGAAAGGAGATAATGCAAGGAGAAAGGGATTAGAGAGAAAGGAGAGAAAACAAGGAGAAAGAAAACGAAAAGAGAATGAATAAAGATAAAGAAGAGAGGAATGGGAGAGAGAGTGAAAGGAAATAAAACGAGAGGTATGAGAGAGAAAGTAAGACTAGAGAAAGCAAGGAAAGAGAAAGGAAAGAAAGTGAGGAGAGAGAAAATAATGAAAGAAAGTAAAAGAATGGTGTGGGAGGAGTCAAAATTTCATACTTTTTCATATATTTTCTTTTTCATCTCCTTTAACCTTTTTTTAACTTGGTCCTTCCTATTAACAAATTTATATTGTTAAAGTTAAAAAGGAGGTTAAAATTTCACCTCCTTTAATTCACTCATATACAAAACATATGTAGCACGGGGTGAAAGATTATAAGAGTAATATTTCACCTCCTTTAATTTTATAATAAATGTGTCCTACTCTACTAAGGGCATGTTTGGTTGTCCGAAAGTGGCGAAGGGTATGTTTGGTTCGATGTAAAACTACCCTGAAAATTATTATTTTTTCCTCAAAAAATAGTTCTCGGATGTTTGGTTGTCTGTTAAAAAAAATCTGGAAAACTTTTTTTTATAGATTCTTCGAAAAGATGGGTTTACGTTTTCTACTTAAAGCAAGCGGAAAACGAAAACTTGAAGACAAACATGCGGCTCTTGGGTAGAGGGAACACGCGGTCCATGAGGTCCACTTCACCTTGTGAGAGGGAGTTCACAGTGGACCGTGGACTTCCCTCTCCCTTTTTTATTATATATAAATAAATAAATAAATAAATAAATATATATATATATATATATAATTTTTTATTTTATATAAATATGTTATTATAAACATTTTGTTTATAAATATATAGTAACTTATTTTCTAATATATTTCAAATATATTTTGTTAATAATAATAATAATAATAATAATAATAATAATAATAATATATGTAGTATGATAATTATTAGGCTAAATTACAGAAACCTCCCCTGTAATAACCCGCTTTTTCACTTTTCCCCCCTGACATTCACTTTGCCCCCTTGTAAAATGAAAAATGTGCACTTTACCCCCTACCGTTAGAGTTCCGTTATAAAATATTTTTTTATGCCGAAAATACCCCTCCGCCCTCTTTCTTGTTGCTTCGCCTCCCTCTATCTCGCCGCCGCCTCGCCGTCCTCCACTGCCTTGCCCTCGCCCACATCCCCTTCGCCCTCCTCCGCCACCTCGCCTTCGCCCTCGTTGCCCTTACCTACCTCTCTATCAACACCTATCTCGATTTCCTCTCTACTATCGTCGAAATAGAGGGGTGGCGAGGGTGCAGGAAGAGAAGGGGAGTAGGTGGAGAAGGAAATGGAGAGAAATCGCGGCCGATTGAGGTGGGAATCGTGGCCGATCAAAGGAGCGGCTGAGGAAGATGAGGAAGAAGACGAAAATGGTGAGGGGCAAAATGGTCATTTTACACACTGTAATCCCCCTGTGAACATTTTTTATTTTACAAGGAGGCAAAGTGTAGGTTTTTAAATGTCAGGGGGGGAAAGTGAAAAAGCGGGTTATTACAGGGGGATTTTCTGTAATTTAGCCTAATTATTATATATCAATAATATATAATATATAGAATAGGAGTTTAATTTACCTTTTCCTTTTTTTCCCTTTCAACCAAACAATCGTGATGGGAAACTTTTTCTACAAACCAACAACTAAAGAGTGTAAAATTTATTTTCCTTCGAAAATTTTTTTTCCACTTATTTTTTTTTCACAGTTTTACGTGAAACCAAACAGCCCCTAAAGTGAAAAATGTCACTTTCATAAAAATGACTTTTACAAAAGTGACTTTTGAGTTCGATTGTATGGTTGGCTATAAAGTGAATTATAGAAAAGGGTTAATTGCATAAAGGCGGTGAATCGTTCCCGCCTTATGAAGACGGTGAACCATTCACCGCCTTATCAGTGTTTCAGCCCTAACCCCAAGACTTAGAGAAATTTTGGTTTGGGGTGTTTTGCACTAAAGACAGTGAATAGTACACCGCCTTAGTGAAGACGGTGAACCATTCACCATCTTCTCAAGGACACAAAGGCGGGGGGTGGGATTTGCACTGAAGGCGGTGAATGGTTCACCGCCTTATGAAGGCGGTGAAGTATTCACCGCCTTCATAGAAATATTACAAAGACGGTGAACGATTCACCATCTTTATAAAAAATTCCTGATGTAACGCTCACGTGGTGAAAGGAGGGTTAGTTTTCCAAATAAAATTTTGACAGAGTTATTTTGCAAATTTTAAATTTTTGGAGGGTCAGTTTATAAAAAAGCCTGTTGAACATTGTAGGGATATACTTGCAATTCACTATATATGCAGGGACTTGTATGAAATTAACCCTATAGAAAATTATAGTTTTGTGGTTTCGATTGCTTGATTATATATAAAAAAGTGAAAATATAAACAAACGACTTAATACTCGTAATTTAAATTAAAATCTATATTAGGATTTAAAATTAAAATTTAAAATTTAAATTTATACTTAAATCTGAGTTGAATTTATATTTAAAATTTAAGATAGACAATTAAATTTATAATTTGAGTTTAAAGTTTAAGCAACAACTCATGTCTGAAATTAAATTCTAAAATCAAATTTCAAAAATTAAAAGATTAATTCAAATTTGAATTCATAATTTGGATTTATGATTTGAATCAAATTTTAATTTACTTTTTGATCTTAAATTTTGAATTCAAATATGAATTCACAATTTGAATTTAAATTTAAATTAATTTTGTAGTTTAAATTGCAATCAAATTGAACATTTGAATTCATAATTCAAATTCAATGTTCAAACTAAAACTCATTATTGAAATTAAACTAAAATATGTTCACTTAAATTCGAGCTCGAAATTCAGCTTAAAATTTAAATTTTGAATTCAAGTTTCAAAAAATAATTTGAATTTTTAGTTTGGAACAATTTGAATTCAAAGTTCAAATTGAAGTTCCAAGCTAAAAATAATTTGATTACAAATTAAATTAATTATTTAAATTTAAATTTAAATTTAAATTTTAAATTTAAAACTAGAATTCAAATTTAAATAAAAATTTAAAATTTAAATATAAATTCACAAAATTGAATTTAAAATTTGTGTTGAATTTGAATTTACAAATAAAATTCAGAATGTGAAAATAAATTCGTGATTTTTATTCAAATAAGTTGAAATTCAACTTTAAAAATAAATTCAAAGATTAAAGTTAAGACCCAACATAACCTTTTAGATACGTTTTCCACTTTTAGTGACTTTAGAAACTTTTGAGCGGAAGTAAAAGAGTGAGATTCAGTTAAAATTCACTTTATCAACCCATTTTTTGTAAAGTGACTTTCATATTCATTTTTGCAAACCAAACAATCGATAAGACGTCACTTTTCCAAAGTGCTACTTTCTGTGCTTCACTTTCGGCCAAACAAACATGCCCTAAATACGGACTCGCTTTGAAATAGCTAGAAAAATGAGTACCATTTACTACTTGTATTGTATTATGCATCTGTAGCACATTGTCATAATTTATTTTGTGGCTGTAGTTAGCAATGTGGACATCATCTAGCTATTATTGTTAGTCTCTTAATAAATGTCAGCTCTATATCATAATTAATTAAATTTAGGTTAATTAAATCCACTTAAATCCAACCCAAATCGCATCCAAGCTAAACCGTTCCTACACTTGAACCAAATTTTGAATAAGAAATTTCAGTTATGATGAGTTTTTAGAATCTTGGCTTTTGCAATGTGAATGGGGGAGATTCAATAACAAACTGGTGGTCTGAACTCAAAACTTTCAAATGGGAAAATAAACTAGCATTCAATGAAAATATTTTTAGCAACAGCCGACAGTCTGATACAAATTCAAACGAGAATTCTGTTGAGGATTGAAGGTGATTGTCATATGTAGAAAGCTGACATAAAAGCAACGAGCCTCAACCTGGAACAGTTTTTATGAATTATCATCCGAAAATCGACTACTCTCTTCTCGCTTCCCTAATTGGGTGTCCTCTTTCTCTTAATCGTTGCTTGGATTGACTTTTCTTTCCCTTTTGTACTTGATCCTGGATTGTTCATTTTTCTTCTATTATTGCTATTCTGGTGATGCAGACCTAAACTTAATTAGGTTGCTTTGAAGCTTTGATACCCAAATAGGTGTAGTCAGAAATATAATAACTCAAATTAAAAACTACCGAAAATAAATGTTTCATTCCAATACTAATGAAAACTAAAAAGAAAAAAAATAAATTAGGAACGAAAGAACCTATTGGTGTGGTCGGAGCCCTTAGGACTTCTTTTATCTTCAGAAAGTCGCTGAGAAATAATAATTTTGAAGTCGCAACGAGTTATGGTTCAACCTGGATCAATTCCATTCCAAAACCACCAACAATTAGCCTACAGATTTGAAAGAACAGCAGCTCAGGACAGCGGCGGATAAACAGCAGTGGGAGGAAGGCTGAGAGGAGAAGAAAACCCAATCCAGGGCAGCAGCAGAAGAGAAGGGCAGCTTGGGAGGTGCCCAATCTAGAGTCATCATTCAGCAAGAAGGAGAAGTGAAGGACCTAATCTAAGGCCGGAAGACAGGAGTTAGCCCAAAGCAGGGACAAACAAGAGGAGCAGAGAACCAGCAATAAAAAACAAAATCAATTGTCTGTAATCTCCAAACCAGCGGAAGTTTTGTGTAATAAACAGGGGTTGACATTTGGATTTCAAGTTAGACTGGTTAGATCTAGTCGTTAATAAATACTAATTGAATCCAAATCCTAATATATTGCTAAATTACCAAATTTGTCCCAATTGGAACGGGTGTAAACCTAGTAAAAGAAACTGATGGGGCAATAAAAGGTTAGACCGAAATTAGACTCAAATCGTAACCACAAAAAGAAAAAAATTTTAAAAAAAGCTGGAGAAGATATGAATCTCCTCAAATCCCCAAACATCATCGGGACGACACACCAAGGAATTAAGTGCCGTCCCGTGCCGTACATCGGGACGGCACACCAAGGAATTAAGTGCCGCCCCATGCCGTACTCGTACGGCACCGGGCATGCCGTACCGTGCCCCCAAGATGGGGGCACGGTACCGGGGCGGTATCGCACCCTTCTTGAGTCTCGCGGCACGCTTGTGCGTGCCGCTTGAGACAAAGCGACATGCTGCTGGTGTGTGCCGCGGGCATGTACCGGCGTGTCGCCCCTTTTTTTTTCTTTCTTTTTGGCTTTTTCTTTTTTTCTTTTGTTCTCTAGGGTACCGAGCCCCCTCTCCCCCTGGGCCACCTATATTGTCCTTTTTTTCACTTTGTTGTCTATTTTTCAACTTGTTTTTTGCTTTTTTGGCTGATGCTTTTTTTTTTTTTTTGATTGGCTTTTTCTTTTGACTTTTGCTTTTGTTTAGTCACCTTTTTTTTTCTTGACTTCCTACCCTCCCTCAATCGCTCCTCCCCTTGCGCAGGTTATCCCTAGGATTGAGTGGTCCCTACAAGATAATAATAGTATTAATTCAAAGAAATGATTAAAGGGGTTGATCTAAGAATCAAAAAATCGAAAGCACCATATCCTCTATACTTTCGATAGCATAATATATATATATATATATATATATATATATATATATTCGAGCTTTTCGATCTTTTCGAGCCTAATTCGAACGAGCCGAGTAATACTCAAGCTCGGCTTGAAATGAATTTCGAGCTTTTTTTTTTGTTCAAGCTCGGCTCATTTAATTTCGAGTCGAGCTCGAGCGAGCCAAAAATCGAGTCGAACGCGAGTCGAACGCTAGTCGGCTTGCTCATTTGCCAGCCCTACTCGAGTCTATTGGGCTGAGCCCTCTGCTTACACCACAAACATCCATTTTTTCTTCATAAAAAAATTTGTCAAAATTTGTCGCACCACGAAACTTTCGGTGAATCAGGGAAACAAAATCGATCTCATAAACAAATTTTCATCATATATTTTTAAAAAGAATAAATGAGAAAAAAAATATGGATGTAATTGCGGTTCTATTCTGATTGTTCTAGTCATTATATGCTTTCTAATCGAATCAATATATAGATCTTAAAAAGTTTTTAGAAAAAATAAAATTTTCTATTATTTTATCTGTTAGAATTTTTTTAATTGTAAAAAAAATAAAAACAAAAGAATTATCAAAGTTAATAGATATGATTCCTTTTTTTTCATTATGTCGTTCTCTATAGATGACAATATGCCATATGATCAAGTGCGACGAGTTATGTGGAATTAAGCAGTCATCTCTATGTAAAGATGTAATTTTAAATAATTATTGTACTTGTGAATTTTATTATTGTATTTTAATTTCTATTCTACATTAGGTATAGTTGTACTTTACTTATAAAAAGCTTACATGCATGTTAATTGATGAGTATAGTAAGGTATACATAGCAATATTCATAATTATTTATTTAAATCTTTCAAAATAATATTATAAAGGTTTATCGGAATCAAAAAAATGGGAAAAAATCCGTGCTAAAGCGTGCCAGTAGGAGGTCATACGTATCTATTGGCACGCAAGCGTGCCAGTGCCGTACCGTGTAAGGGACAAAACGACACGCTCCCGTGCCACGGCACTTCCCAGTGCCACGGCACTTTAAACCTTGCAACACACCATAACCAACTATTAAGTATTAAACTAAAACTTAATCCGAGATCCGCATATGAAAAGTTAAAGGCTAATAAACTAAAAAGTTAAAGGCTAATAAACTAAAAATAGAGCAATCAATCGTGAACTGCATTATCTTGCTGCTAGATGTCCCACTCCGAGCTACAAGCTGAACTCAAGGCAGCTACGACTGTTCTACAAGCTTCCCTGGTTCTCTTTTTTGCTATCCCTGCTGATTTGCTGCGTTATATTAGTCCGGAACAGTGAAAGAATGATGATTGCTTGCTGTTGAAAGGTCTTTTGATGAATCTCATGACTTAAGCCCGAAATATTAGTACAATATTTTCCTAAAGCACTCCACTTTCATGTAACATTTCGAAATCCTTTTTGAAACGAAACATTTGATTTAAACCCTTTCTTTACGACCTTACAAACCTGTTAATGGGATTTAATTGATCATTTTAGTTTCTATTTCTGCAAAAATCATTATTCTTCTCTTATTTATTTCAACTGTTCTCGAAATGTGACTTGAAATGTTTCGCACTATATCAGTTAGTTTGCTGATCTATTTCGCCTGCTTATTGTATTTCTTCACCTTTTGTTTTTGGCACGTACATCTTCAGAAATGACCTAGAATTCTCTCAGACTGCCAAATTAATTTCTATGCTATGAGAAATTATTATATGATTTCTTATTTTCAAGTTTTTTTCCCGTTTTTGTTTCCTTCTACTCTGTAGGTCAAACTTTAGTTGTTGTAATTATCATGAATACTGAAACTTCACAGATATTATCAAAATCAAAATGGACAAGTAGTTATACAAACTTCCTCAAATACGAGAATGCTCTCAATTTAACTTCTCCTTTGACTGCTGATTTTATCTTTCTTGGAGTAAATCTATTTATTAGAAACTATGCGTCAATATGAGAATATGGTTCTTTCAACTTTCCTGTTTAAATTCTGTCACACTGTTTTATTTTCTGGGAGGAATCTATCAATTGAGATTTTCAAGCTTGTTTCTGTGCTTCAAAGCACTAGTCTAAGATGCTGTTTATGCAACTACTTTTCTGGTGGCATATGCATTCCTTTAGCTGCAACAAAAAGAAGTAACCTACATAAAACTTGCAGGGGTCATATTTGTGTCTTAAACAGTTTGTTTCTCCTACTAGAATCTGTTACCTTATGCATGTGATAGGAGTAGTCAATTAGTTTGGGTACTGCAAAAATGATATGATCAGCGGCGGATGCAAAGGGAGTAAAGCAGAGACGCACAACCTATTTAATATTTGTGGACTTTCACTACTGCTACAACTATGCCTTTGCTTAGTAAATGCCTCTGCTTAGGATATAAATATGAGAACATGGCAATAATTATTGTATACAATCCTCTTGCTCTGTGACGGATGCGCTAACAAATTATTCCCACAAGTATAATTTAAGTCATGCATCTCAATTTGATCGAAATTTTTGACTAGATCATCACAACTGGGATATTTCGCTAAATAGTCCAACAAAGATTTATAATTACAAAAAATAGGCGTTCAAAATTTTTATTTTTGAAAGTAGGATTATTTGTGCCATGTGTGTGCCATATAGGCGTGGAGGTGGCTGGGTACTCTGCAAGAAGCGGTTAATTGTTTACCACTTTATGAAAACGACAAACAGTTCATTGCTTTCATTTAAAAGTTTTCATAAGCTAATAAAGGTGGGAATGGATTACCCCTTTAGGGAAGTAGTATTTCATTCACTGCCTTCGTTTGAGATTCCATTTTTAAGTTGTAGAGCCTTCAAATTTGACCATGAATGTTTTATGTCAAGATCACAATCACAATAATAAATGCTTAAACTCACATACTTACTAGCATGAATAAAAATATTATAACAAAAAGAATATGGTGTAGACATTATCACAAATATATCAAATATGCATCAAAAATGAAAAATCTATATGCATTTCATCTCCTCGACATTATGTCCCTACCACATTCTCATCCTTTACCACGTTCATGTCCGCATCGTTGATCACATCTCGCTCGGGCACATTACACTCCATAATAGTGTACAAAATTAATCCCATGAATTTGATCAATATGCTCGATGGAGGTGCCCTTGATAGTTGGTTGCATCTATTGCGTCTCAAATATCAGCGGCAGGGTGCCCTTTTCAATAGGTGGGGTAGGAGTTAGCTCCGGATGTGGAGAAGATAAGGGCTTATCAACGTGAAAAACCTGTTGTCCTCGTTGGCATTGATATGGGATAAGATCTCCTTGGATATCCTCAGTATGCACAGGATTGGAAGTGAAAGTGGAAGGAATATCGAATAGATGAGCGAAAGTGGAAGGCAAGGATTTAAATGCCGTGGCACGGGCTCGTACCGGAAACTTGCTGGCACAGTACGGCACGATGCGTGTCGGGTCGTGCCGATGCGTGCCGGTCACAAAATATATGTGTGCCGACATGTAATGGCATGAAATATTTATTTTTTTTAACAACAAAATATGCCAATTATTTATTATCTATTTTTATCAAATCTTTTGAACTGCATTGAGAAAATTACTTAATAATTTCAAGAATAGAGGGTTTTAAGTTGTGCCATCGGCACGGAGCCTGTATTTTGCTGATATCTTACTGGCACGATACGGCACGGTGGATACAGCCCATATCGATGGACACTTTAATCCTTGGTGGAAGGCAAGGTTTAAAGTGCCATGACACGGGTGTGCCGCTGTTTGCCTGGCACGGTACGGCACCGGCACGCTTGCGTGCCGATGGATACGCACAACCTCCTACTGACACGCTTTGGCACGAACTTATTTCAGTTTTTTGTTCCAATAAGCTTTTATAATGTTATTTTGAAAGATTTAATCAAATAATTATGAATATTTGCTATGTATAGCTTACTATACTCACCAATTAACATATTTGTAAACTTTTTTGTATGTAAAGTACAATTATATTTAATGCAGAATAGAAATTTTTATAGGTTAGAATTTTTAAAATGCAAAGACATCTTTTTTTTCTTTTTGTTCATTTGACCATATTACAGTCTTTCTTTTAGAAAATACAAAAAACATAATTTAAAAAATTATTTTAAAAAATATTTAAAAAAATTATTTTTTTAATTAATTTTTTCAAACAATTAGTAGATCTATCAAAAAATTAAGCAATAAATTATATGACAAATAAATTAAATAAATTTAAGTATCAATTGATTTAATTTAGCTTTTAATTTTATCAGTATTTTCAATCTTCTAGCGCAAAAATAAAATTTTTTGTTTGATGTAGCTTAAAATTTGTTTATTGAGTTCGATTTTGTTCCCTTAATTCGCCAAAAATTTTGCTATGTGACAAATTTTGATAAAATAATTTGTGAAGAAAAAATAGATATTTGTGGTGCAAGCGGAGGGCTCGGACAAATGTGTATATTGATAAACAAAAGAAATTAAATTATAATTTTTTTAACTTATCTAATAAGTAAATTTTCGATTTGCAATGTCTTTAGGGAGGCGTGGAGTATCCAAAATGCTTTGGATATCCCAAAGAACAAAACAACAAGAAAAAAACAGAAAGAAAATAAAATCAAAAGAAAATAGCACAGTGCCGGCACGGCACTGTGCCGTGGCACGCTGCGCCGTGCCGCTTTGTCTCGTGCGGCATGGCGCTGCGTGCTGCAGCACGGAGGGTGGTTCGAAACCCCCCCTGTACCATGCCACTTTCTTGGTGACACGGTACGACACGGGGTGGCACTTTAAGCCAAGGATTTAAGTGCCATGGCACGGGATCGTGTCGGAAACTTGTCGGCACGGTACGGCACAGTGCGTGCCGAGCCGTGCTGATGCGTGCCGGTCAAAAAAATTATTGTGTGCCGACACATAATGGCATGAAATATTTATTTTCTTTAGCAGCAAAATATTCTAACTATTTATTATGTCTTTTTATCACATCTTTTAAACTTTATTGAGGAAATTACTTACTAATTTAAAGAATAGAGGGTTTTGAGCTGTGCCATCGGCACGAGGTCTGTATCGTGCCGGTATCTTGTTGGCACGGTACGGCACAGTGGATACGTCCCGTGTCGATGGGCATTTAAAACTTTGCTTTAAAGTTTAAACCTTGGTGGAAGGAATATCAAACTGAGGGGTAGAAGTGGATGGGATGCTAGACGGAGGGACCAACGCTGATGGAATATCGTATGTAGGCGCAGAGGTGGAGGGAACATCAGAGGGATTAGCGAAAGAGAGATGAAGTATATATGGATGTCTCGGTACTAGGAAGATCGGAAGTCTTTCTAACACATTCTCAAGCTCTCATGATATGTGCTAGTCTCTATCATTCTAGACATTTTTGAGGGATCATCCATCAAATCTCAAATGTTGCAAACTATGTGCCACATTGTATCTACTTGTATAATATAACATGTTTAGGTATAATGAATATTTTAATATAAATATGAAATAAACAAGATTGTACTGGTGCTCTCTCGTCATGCCTGCGTGGATGAATACTGAGCGAGGGTAGCTGTATCGAACAAGAGATCCACCTGGTAGTAATACTCTAATACTATTGCATGTACAAGGAGGTGGCTTGTACCAGGTCACAATCTACCAAGGGGCTCTGTTTGGCAATGCTATCTAGACATTTGGCCTATATCTGAATATAAGGAGCATGAAAGGCCACTTGATCTGTCCTGCGAGGTGATACGCTGTAATGACTCCACAGGCCATGGTATATGCTTATATAGTCCAACCGGCGCAATACCTGATCATGTAAATATAGCTCTACTACATGATAGCATATCAGGCATGTCTTCGAATGATAGACAGTAGAGATCTCGAGTCAAAAAGTAGCATCAGTGTAAGGTATCCAAGTAACAGAGAGTCCAATCGAAAGTTTCGACTGCAAGTGAATAAGAAACTTCCGGAAGTAACTTACCTTAGACTTCCTCTGCTGAAACCACCACCAATTGCTACCATTCTCTTTTTCATAGATTGCAAATGCCAATGGGCATAACCCACCATTTGCGTCTACACGTTGCAATCAATGCATGGAACATATTGGTATAATCGCCTATAATTAATATCTAGATAATGTATACATGGTGAAAAGTACATAAAAAATTAGACAGTTCCTCATCATCATCACATGCTTATCCTTATCACCTCTCTTGCTTTATACTTGAGGCAAGTTAGGTCATTATTTCATCCTAGTACCAATCGCCAGGTAAATATTTACATAGGCAATTATGTGAAAATAACATCAACAAAATTCACGAGCATAGATTTTCAAATCGGTGTCCGGTAATATCACGAAACAATAGTAATTGCACTTGTGGTGGACATGGTTTTATATTTGGCTCCTATCATGCTCCATGTTTGTCTCCTGGTTTCTTGTCTCTCCCTCGGGGCCTGTCGTCTTCTTAGAACAACTCCAAATCTTTTTGTTGTTGAACCATTCGGGTAGGTGTTGGCGGAGAAAAAACTATAGGCTTACTGGTATTTATCTCTATACCTTCTTCTAAATAGCTAATTTGTGATTAGAATCCGAAAAAAGAAGTATTTATACCTTCCCAATCATAGTGCCCTGTTTATTCATCCTTAACTGCATGTTTTTTTTTTTTTTTTTTTTTTTTGCAAGGTCTATATGAACTGGACCATGATGCTTACAAACAAACTAGTACTTTCACATCTAAATGCATGAAAATCGTGCGAGAGTCAGCCACTTGTTGTTACAGATGAAGTTTAAGACACAAGATTAACAGCATTATCATTCTGGATATCCCGGAGTTCTTCCTATATGGTAATGAATGTGAGTAGTTATGATAAAATTCTGGGTATTTGCCTCATTGAAGTTTGAGAAGAAAGGATGGAAAGATTATATTTGATAGTTAAAACATCTATTTATCTAATTGTCACAGTGATATGCATTCATAAAGGAGTGTTTCGTAATGTGTGTGAATGATTGTTTAACCTCTTGGTTCAGATGAGATTAGTAATTTTGCTAGGAAAATTGTCTTATAATGCAATGGTTGTAGTAAAAAAGGAGCGTATATATGATTTATGCGAACAATATCTCCACTAAAGCCAACACAATGTGGGGGAAGAACATTGTGTTTGAAATATTTCTCCAGAATATTGTATGCCGACCAGTCAGTTTTCTATGTGCTATATTTTCGAATAGAAAAGTTAGCATGAGAAGAGTAGCAGAAAATCATACAAATCTGTCAATCATCTTCAAGAGAAGGATGTTAAAAGCATGATGTGTCCTTCACTCTTTTTTTTGTCCAGCAAAATAACTAGATTGACGAGTTCTTGAGCAAATATTAAAAGAAATTTGAGGTCTTTTCTCCTTGACTCATGTGCCCTGTCGACTATGAAGTTGATTGGTGCCTGCTCCTTTAATTTACTTTTCTGACATATTTTGTGAAAGCATCCAGTTATGTATCTCTCTAACATGGATAGAACAAGAAGTATTGATTAGTTTTTAGCTGGCATGTAGTTGCTTCGACTTTCGCTAGTTTGTACTTTACTACTATTTATTCTGCGGAAGGAAAGATGCGTTGCGTTATAAATAGAAATTTACATATATGCATGTAGTGTTTTCATGTTTGCAAGACATTTTGGCAGCCAGTGGATTTCTGCTTGTGGTGAACCATTTTGGTCTTGGATTGAGAGCTTTGCTTTTTGTATTTCTTTGATGGTTAAGGCCATATTGGCAGAGCAAGATGTATTATTATTGGTTAGGTGGAGAGAGAGGCACTCATAGATACGTGCATGGTTTGGTCCCAAACCGAAAGCCAAACTGAAGTAAACCATATAAGGTTATTTGGTTCAGTTTATATGGTTTTCGGTTTGCTTCGGTTTTTTCAAATATACTAAAATTCAGTTTTCTGTTTCTGTTCAGTTGAACACATCTTAATAGAGCATAATTGAAAATTGAATAGTGATATTTTTTCACACTTTTTATCTAAACTAGTTATTAAAATTTTATATTTATGATCAAATCTTGATCATATATCAACACACTTTTTAAAATTCTATCTTTATTATTAAATTGTGTGTGTGATTTCATAATGACTCAAGTTTCAATCTTAGATTAGAAATTAATTCATAAGGAAAATAAAAAATCTAAAAATTAATTACGAAACCGAACCAAAGTTAATCAGGTTTGGTTTGGATTCATTCTGACTATAAATCGGTTTGGTTCTGTTGTAAATTTTTTCAAACCGAAAAATTCGGTTCGGTTTGAGATTTGCCCAAAAAACGAAGCAAACCAAACAGATAAAGGCCGTGTTGGTTGAGATTTTTTAAAGGGATGTTTGTATGATTTCTCTAAAGGGCAAAATGGCGTATGTTGCCATTAAAGAAATAAGTGTTTCTTCCTTCGTGGAATATTCATAACACTTAGTGTTTGGTTCACGATTTGTAATATTCCAATAATCTTTCATAACTTCTATTGAATATTATTCAAATCATTACCATTCAATTCAAGTTGGGCAATTGTGAAAGTGTTAGTGAAACAGTGGAATCATTATACATTCCTAGGTGACAGGAATATTAGATTATCATGGATTATGATGTATTCTCATTTCCATGCTTGATAGGAATAATTAGTAGTCCACTAGTAATTACAATCTTCCAGTATAGGGGCTTGATGAGTCAGTAACAAACTTGTCACTCCACATATAAAATATATAATATTCCCGGAATATTAAAAATCTTGAACCAAACAACTCCTTATCTGAATTCAAATACTCTCTGTATATTTGAGACCATCTCTCTGCTCTGATGTATGATATTTATACATTGTTGTCTATCTATCTCGTTTGGTGGTCTGTTGCTTGCACAAATCCATCCTCGGGGTGGGGTTCTACAGCTTGGCCGTGCACCTGTTTCCCTCCATGTGTATGGGATTGGACGTGAGTAATCCTCTCCAACTCTAATTGCATATGCGTGGCATGGATGATATGCTTCCACCTATGAACCAACATTGGATTAAAATTTGAGGTCTGTCTTTAGTAATCAAAGGGCAATTCACATGACAAGTATAATAAGATTTTTTATATTAGTTTGTAAAGTTATAATATGACCGGTATATAGTGGGTAGTCTTCAATTTAGTCTAGAATATATGGACATATTCATGGATTTGACGCTATGTAGTGAGAGGAAGAGTTGGAATATCTTTTTTCTGGCTTCCGTATCCTTCCAAGAGTTGTAAGGGTTGTAGACGGTTTGTGGAGCTCGAGGATGATGATTTGTATAAATTGATGGTGCTGTTCTCTCATTTTCTTTTTCTTTCTTGCATAATCAGTCGTGTTAGTGGTATGCTCAGCATTAGATGCTAGAATCTAGATTGTGCGAAGTGATTGTACTGCTATTATTATTATTATTATTATTTTTGTTCTTTGTTTCTTCTTCCTTTTAAATCAGCCTTTTAACTTCTGTAGTTCTATTCAGCTCTGTGAAAATAAGATGCTTGTGTCGTAAACACGATGGCGTCATCGTGATTATATGTTTCTTGTTTCCATACACTCTGGGCTCATTTATTTATAACAGGAATATTTTCTTGGGACTGATTTGTTGTGTTTGCAGCAAGAATGCGAGGAATTGGCAAGAAGGGTTGCTGAACTCAACAGTGAGAATAGCGCGCTCAAGGTAGAACTAGAGCATCTCAAGAAAACTTGCTCAGAACTGGAGGCTGAAAATTCGCAGATAATGGTCAGCTCCTCCACTCCTATCCACATCTATTGATGGAAACACAAGGACAAAACTGAAATCACTTGATCTTATTAGATGTCCTTTGTTGTTTGTTTGATTGCGTGTCTCTTTTAAGATTCTTTTTCAGGAACCTCTTAAACCTGCCTACTGTACTTCTGCAGTTCTGCTATTCTCCTGGAATTCTACCTTATAAATGATTTATTGATCCGAACTTTTTTTTTTTTTTTTTTTTTTTTTTGACTTAAGCAGGAGGAAATGGTTCAGTTACATGAACCTGGTATCAACATTGACCCATCTAGGATGCTTAGGGTCAGCGACAGCGGTTCCCTTGCTCGTAACAATTCCAATAAGAGCAATGGTAATTTTTACAATAGCAGTGGTAATCAGGAATCCACTTCTAGATGAAATCAGATCTTCTCTTCTTATCTAACCATCCTGCGGGCTCTGACACACTTTTTCTTACGACGAGGGTCTGTAAAGCTGCACTTTCTTATGCACGCATTGATCCGTGTAGGACTTAACAGGTTGTTGCAGAATAGATGTATCTATAGATCAATGTATCAATTTTAACACCTAGAGCTTGGTCACTATTTTTATTTTTTCGTAACTTTTTCTACTTTGATATTTAAGGCAAGTTTACTAACTGCGATGAGGGCAAAGCTGCGACAGCCCATTTGGTGTTCTAGTCTTTTGATTGTTATTAATAATATTTCACATTTTCTCTCTTTTATAGCAGTTTGCTTTTACCGTAATCTTGTCTCTTTGTTCGTTCATTTAATCAGGCCGTGTCGAACCTGACAACTGGTCTTGTTATTGGACTGTGATGGCATATATGCTTTTAACGAGGGATACGTGTGTATATAAATAGTATATTGCAATGCTTAGAGTACTAAATTTCACTCTAGCAAGATCCATGGGTGGTCCCTGTACTATCACGATTTTGTAAATTTGTCTCTAATAATTTTACTCAAACATTTTAATTCTGAAGTATATTATCGTATATTTAATCCTATCTCTGGTCGACATCTAATAAAACAGGACTTTCATTTCCTAGAAATTGACCCTTACGGAATGGGTAAATTGGTCATCGGTGGAAAAACTTTAAAATTATTTCTGGGTCAAATTCTATAAGGTTGGATGAAGTTCTGATATATTTAGAAGGATTAATTGCATATTAGTTAAGGAACCGTGCTACGCAACGAGTTCATTTATTTTCTTTATAAATAATTAATAAAAAATTAAATATATTTTTTATAAAGTAAATAATAATATATTTTTGTTAAATAAATAAGAAAGTTTTAGAGGTATTTTCACATACGATCAATTGCATCAGATATGCAAGTTTTGATTACAAATAATAATACCGATCTTAACACTCCGTATGGATTCAGATTGTAAATTCATTAGTCCGTGTTTTAATTATAATAAAACTTTAAAATATATAATTATTTATGCCTAATTTTTAAATATTTTAGATTGTATGTATTAAATATTAATTTTAATTGTATAATTATTTGAATATAAATAATCCATTTTTATAAAAATCACTAGAATTAAGTTTTTTTAAAATATATTTAATTACAACAATTACATAAAATATACTAACTAAATATATAAAGTTAAGCAACACCTTCAAAAATTATTAATAATAAATTTAAATTTAAATTTTAAATTTAAATTTAAATTTATTTTTTGTATGTGACCAATAACACTGTAAAATAAGAAGGGTTAGAAAAGAAAAAAAAATTAAAAAAAAGGAGAGAGATAGGAGTGGGTCNGGGAAGAGAAATAATAATAAAAAAAAAAAAAAAAAAAAAAAAAAAAAAAAAAAAAAAGCAAAAAAAAAAAAAAACCCGCGCGCTGGCTCGAGTCCGTGCCGGCTCGCCCACGAAGAAATTCAATTTAAAATTTTTAAATTTAAAATTTAAAATAATTATTATATATATTATAGATTATTAATATATAATAATAATTATAATATTTTTAGTTATTATAATTTATATTTATAAACAAAATATATTTAAAATATATTATATAATACATATATATATATATATATATATATATATATATATATAGTATTTATTATTATATTATATATATATATATATATATATATTAATATATATAATTGTATTATATAATACATATATGAATATAGAGTAGGGCTAGAATATTTACAAGTAATCACCAATGTATAGCTTGTATGTTTTTAAGGCCAATGGATCTACTTTTTGATTACTAATAGTCCCTTGGATAAACACTATCCACTACACCCCACCTACCGACCACCATTAACCACATCATCGTCAACTCTCACATTCTACCATCAAAGGGCTAAAAAACATCAAGTTCAGCTTTGTGAGAGTACTTTTACAGAAGTTCAGCTCTACTCCTTAATAAATATAGTATATATATATATTATATAAGCTAGGCTACCATAACTATCCTATAGTACGACTCCGGTACAGATGTGTGGTTCGATATTAGTATTCTAAATCAACTGATGCTACAACGTTAAAATGATTTAGGGTGTTTAAGAGTTTCTAGAAATAAATTTTATATTTTTTCGACATAGTTATTGATTTATGGATACAAACATTTCAAATTGTCAGTTTCATCCAATGGCTATTATGACAAGTTTAGAGTTTAAACGTATACGATAGCAATCCTAAATTTCTTCAAATTTTGATAGAAAATACTTTAAACTATATAGATTTAAGGTTAAATTCTTGATCTTGAATTTAAAAAGTACTATAACCCAATTTAAGGATTATTCAAATTTCACCGTCATTTTGATATAATTAGTGACTAATTAAACAACGATCGTAAAAAAAACTAAAGTATTTATATCCTCAAGAAGTTCATATACTCACCTACGAGGGATCTAATTTATACGTGTGTGTGAGATACAGTGATGATTTGAAACGGCCTAAGAGATCGAAAAAACACTATAATACCGGAGCTCGTACTATAATAGTCGATAGTGCCTATCGCATATATATATATTAATATATATATAATATATATATATATATATAGGTATATAATTATATATGTATAGAGTGAGGCTACTATGCTATCGGAAGTACGGAGTCTTCCGTGCTTCCAGCTCGTTTTCGATGTTGCGACTTTCGAATCGTCGATCGGCTCCGTTAAACTTGATCTAGAGTATTTGAACTACCTCAAAAATAAATTTTATAATTTTACGATATCATTTGCCTAGTAAACAAAGGGGCTCAAAATCAACGGCTGAAAATAAAAATCTTACAAAATATAATAATATGACATTAAAATTTTAAATCAAAGATATTGATCTTGTTTTATATAGTATAAAGAATTTTCTATCAAAATTTCACGTGATTTGGATATTCTACACCGTTAAACTTGCAAATGGTTCACTACGGCCATTGAAATTTGTTGATTTTGAGCCAATTCGATCACTAGGCAAATGATATCGAAAAATAATAAAATTTATTTTCGAGGTACTCCAAATACTCTAGATCAAGTTTAACGGAGCCGATCGACGATTCGAAAGTCGCAACATCGAAAACGAGTTGGAAGCACGGAAGGCTCCGTGCTTCCGATAGCATAGTAGCCTCACTCTCTCTCTCTCTCTCTCTCTCTCTCTCTCTATATATATATATATATATATATAAAATCAAAGAGGGAGAGAGAGATCCACTCTCTCTCCCTCTCAAGCGGTCCACGAGGTGAAGCCCACCTCGTGGACCGCGTGCAAATAGGCGGGGTGAAAAAGGCATGAGAACCGCCTTTTTTACTGTGGGTAGGCAACAGAGAAAGAGATAGGAGGCCGACGGGTGGGCCCCATTTCGCCCGCTCGCGCCCACGCGTGCTCGCGCCCGCGCGCCTGCCCGCTCGCGCCCCGCACGCAAGTGGGCCGCGCTCGCACCCGCCGCCACGTGTCAACCCAGGGATCCTCATGTTCCCAATTCATAAGTTTATAAATAGTTCCCTGTAAACGAAGCGGATTCTACAAAGTTTAACTTTCTTACGTTATTCCTATAAAAGTCCTAATGTTTTCAAATATTTCTCTAATGTTAGGATTTGTTAGAAAATTTTAATTAATTATAGGTAAAATATTTAATCCTAATTAGTCAATGAAGTAAATTGATAGTTTTACCTCTCTTATATTATACTGTCTTCTCTTAATC
Organism: Ananas comosus; assembly: GCF_001540865.1. Classification (NCBI taxonomy): domain Eukaryota; kingdom Viridiplantae; phylum Streptophyta; class Magnoliopsida; order Poales; family Bromeliaceae; genus Ananas; species Ananas comosus. Next base: position 6,121,185 of record NC_033629.1, read on the forward strand.
AAAATTTCGGTAAGAAAACTCTTCTTTCTCTCCCTCTTCCTCTCTCTCCTTTATTCTAGTTCCGAACACGTAACTAGAATTTTTTCGTCTCCATTAATCCACGAACAGTGTTGCTTTTTTATTCAATTTTCTTTATGATTTTTTTTATTTTACTCAAAAGAAAATGTTGAGGAGTAAAAGAGTGAGAGAAGAGGTTGCAACAATGGTGGATTGGGTTGGATCTTAAAGAAAAAGAAGATGAGGAAAACGATGACCATTAAAAGTTTTTTGGGGGACATTTTTGCACGATTATAACAGTTGGAGCTTTTGTAGGGACATTTGTGATGACAAAATTGTTATTTCACTTATCTACTATTAAAAAATAAACAGTTATCTAATGGTAAGAAAGTAGAGAGACAAATATAAATATTACTGAATTTTTATAGAGATATAAGAGTTAAAAGTTGAATTTTGTAAGAATATATTTGCTATTCGCTATGTTTACAGGGAGACGAATGCAATTAACCCTATTTAGAATGTATAAACACGAGTGTTGTTTATACAGTAATAAAAGGTTCTTAGAGGCTGAGGGATGATATCAGAGACTATTCACATATTTCAGTACTCTCCCATTTATCATACATCTGTATTTTTATATGTTTTATTCTTTGGTTTATCTAAAGATAAAGATTTGCTCACGCAAATCATGGCGGAGATTCACGAGATGAGGAGACAGCTTATTTGATTTGATGTTTCCCACGCCATATATATATATATATATAGAGAGAGAGAGAGAGAGAGAGAGAGAGAGAGAATTAGGCTACTATACTATCTATAGTACCGAGCTCTAGTATTATAGTTTTATTTTCGATCTTAGGGTGTTCAAATTAATGATCCACACCGTTAAATATGATCTAGGGTATATGAAGTTCTTAGGAATAAAATTTTAGTTTTTTTCGATATCGTTTATTTAGTAAATAAATTATATCAAAATGGACGGTGGAAATTGAATAATCTTTGAAATTTGAGTATAGAACTTTTAAATTCAAGATCAAGAATGTTAACCTTAATCTAGATAGTTTAAAGTATTTTCTATCAAAATTTGAAGAAATTTAGATTCTTCTACACCGTTAAACTCCAAACTCGCAATAATAGTCATTGAAAATTGATAATTTTGAAATGATTTCACTACAACAAAAACGGTCTATAGCGACACTTTTAAATGTAGGTACATGTCAAAAAAGTGCTGCTAGCTAAAATTACCGACACTTTTAAAAAGTGTTGCTATATGTGGGGTCCCTAGATATATAGTGACAGTTAAAGAGTGTCGCTATAACCTAAAAGAGTGCTGCTAATTTACCAACACTTATTTAAGCATTTAGCAACCGCCGAAACTCTATCTCGTTGGCTGCGGTGGCGGAGGAGAACGACTGTAAAGGCCCTTCGTCTAGAATTTCAGTGGATTGAGTGAAGAGAGAAGAAAAGATGGTAATTGATTTTTCTTTTCTTTTTTTTCTTTTCTGTTTGTAATCGGGCCAAATGGACTGGGTGTGGTGGGTTGAGTAGAGTAATCTTTTATTTTTGGTTGGATTGGGCTTTCTATTTAGGCATTAGTAGATGTATTTTTAAGTTTTAGCATAAATGGGACACTTACTCAAAAGTGTCCCAAACATGTGTCCCTATAACCTAATTCTATTGTAGTGTTTGATCATAAAGTTAACTATATCAAAAAAATATAAAATTTTATTTCTAAAAACTTTAAAAACCCTAGATCGGTTTTAACGATGTGAATCGTTGATTTGAACGCCATAAGATCGAAAACGAGACTATAGTACCGGAGCCCCGGTACTATAGATAGTATAGGAGACTAGCTCTATATATATATATATATAGAGAGAGAGAGAGAGAGAGAGAGAAAGAGAGAAAGAGAGAAAGAACTAGGCTAGAATACTATCAATAGCACCAAGCACTTAGTACTATTAGTTTTTTAGCCCTTGGATTGATAAATGTGTGGTTAGGATGGTATGAGCCCCCAAAGGTTGAGTAAGTGATTGGTTGAATAGTATAATCTAACGGATAAAACTAGTCAAAGGGTTAATCTAGCGGTAGAAAACTCGATAGCACCAAATCCTTGGTGCTATCGATAGTATCTCAGCCGGACTCTCTCTCTCTCTCTCTCTNACGTATCAATTTACCCCCCTGTGGTTTCATTTTTATCTTTTCGGAAGCTTTTTCGTTAATATTTCGTTAAATTATATACAAAAAACTTCAGATAACCATCTATATTTATCGAATAGTCACTTTAGTATCCTTTAATTTTAACTTTGTCACTGATTTTTAAAAAAAATAATAATGAAATTGATAACAAAAAGATAAAAACGAAACCACAGGGGGGCAAATTGATACGTTTTAAACCACAGGGTAGCAAAGTGAGAATGCACGAAACCACAGGGGGGGTTTTTGAAGTTTTCCCTATATATATATATATATATATATATTATTGACGAAGTGGAACTTATTTACGAAGCAAATGGGAATAAGCTGTTTTTCCATTTGGCCATCGCTAGGGACGACGCGCGGAGTGCCATCAACCTACTACTATACAGCCAGCCAACAAAGGGGCGCATTGATCGAGTTGTACCTGCGACGATGGATCGTTCGTGCTCATAAGCTTGAGCCGTAGGTGGGCTGAGGTATTAGTATTGATAAGTAATTCAATATTTTTGATAAGTTTAGATTTATTTTCATCAGGTTTATCTCTTAATATTTTGTTGGTTAGACATAAAAGATAAGTTTAAATCTTGTTCAATTATTGCTATTAGAATTTTGATTTATGCTTATATATAGACTGTTGTATATGTGTGAAAATTATTGCTATTAGTCCAAAAATATTTAATAAAGTTTTAGTTTAATTCGCTGCAATACTCCTCCTCTCCTTCCAACAAGTGGTATCAGAGCAAATTACGCTTCCAACAAGTGGTATCAGAGCCAAGTTGGAGAAGACTTACGATAAAGAAAAGATCGCTAGCTTTGTGATCGAGGACGTAGAACGTGCCGACATTGCGCTCTCCATCGACATTGATATCGTTGATCATGGCCCTAAATAGGATGATTCAACCACAGCTTCCGAAGTTTACATGAAAGAATCTTGATTATTGGAGTATCCAGATACAATGCTTATTCTTATCTCAGGAGTTATGGGGTATTGTGAAGGATGGCTTCAAAGATATCTTCAACAGTGAATTCGAAACGCTCGCTGCTATAAAAAAGGAAGCGCTCAAAGATTGCCAAAAGAAAGGCAAGAAGGCACTATTCTTTCTGTATCATGCTGTAGAATACTGATTTTGTAGTTTGGACGTTGCGTAGAGCCGATGAATGTGTAAGCACGGAGTTGTGTTGAGATGAATCTATTTTGGCGCGAAATTGATGCGAAAACGGATGACATAGGCCAATTGGGCATGAAGAGGGACTAATATGCAAATAGAACATTTATGTGGGGGTAAGGTGCAAAAGTGATAACTTAGTGGAATTCCACTAACTTCCTCTCAGATTTTTTTCTCCCCTATCACAGCAGAGGGAAAGAAAGAAAGGAAGAAAAGAAGAAGTAGAAGAAGAAGTGAAGTAGAAGAAAAAGAAAAGGCAATTTAATTCCCTTCTTTTTCCTTCTTTTTCCTTTTCCTTCCCTCTCTCCCTCTTCCTCTCACCCTCTCACCCTCTCCCTGCTGTTGCTGAGATGCTGCTTCAGTTGTTACTGCAGAAGCATCAAGCTGCTGCTGCAGCCAGCAGAGTAGCTGTAGCACACTGGACCTTTGCAAATTGCGAGGTTCGAGTGTTCGATTTGTATTCCNGTATTGTACATTGCATCATCCAGCGCCTAAGGAGTGCTTAGAGGCATGCATCATTCTAAGGATTGTTAGCTGTATGGAAATGCATATCATGCTTTGGTTGTTGATTGGTAAATGTAGGTTGTGGTTGAGATCCTGTTGTATAGCTGGTACGCCGTGCAAATACAAAGGAGACTCTGTCCGAGTGGACAGAGGAACTTTGTATTTGTGATGGGTCTGTACGTCGCGTGGGCCAGGTTGAAAAAAAAAAATGGCACGTTTTCCGCAACTCTGTTTTTAAAAGGCTTTTAAAATCGGCCCCGGGGCGTGACATTTATGGTGCAAATGGCATGATGCTAACCCTAGGGCACCCAAAATGAGATTTTTGAAAATAGAGGAGATTGATCTTATTTGAGGCCTTGTAAACCTAATTTTTAGGTCACAAAACGCGGGGGCGAAGTTGATTTCGCGATTCGTCGAGTGAATTTGGAACTATCGGCGAAATACGGCCGATGTAGCTTTGTCTTGGACCAAGGAAGGCTAAAGTCTTTTCGTAAAGTTCGCCGAGGAACATTTCTCAAGCCTCTACATCGGTAAAAGGTGGGGGGTGCCATCCCGAAGCTTTCGAACTCCTTTCTATGTCTTAGATTCCATTTAATCTCATCTCTTACATATTGCATTGTAGGATTGCATAGTAGTACCATTCCTTATGCTTTCTAATTGATAACCTAGTGTACTTGGAATGCTTGGTGATTTAGATAGGTGAGGATTGGGTTGGAACATGGATCCTATAGTACTAAAGAAATGAGATGAACACGATGGGTGTTGATGATATAGAAAGTGGTGTCTAAATGTTAAAGAACAAACGAGTGGCATCCAAATGTTAAAGAATAACGAGTGGCATTAATGTAGTGTAAATGACACTAGAGGTTTGAGAACCTAGGGATAGGTGGGTCCCTTAGAAAATGCCTTTTGGATAAAGAACTTAGTAAACCTAAGTACCCTCACATGTTGAGGTTGTCGATGATTTGATTGAAATATTGACCCTAGTAGTAGGGCATCCTCACTTGGAGAGGATTTGATTGAGTTGTTGACCCTAATTGTAGAGTATCCTCACTTGGAGAGGATTTGATTGGGTTGTTGACCCTAGTCGTAGGGCATCCTCACTCGGAGAGGATAGATCTAACTCACAGTCTATTTTTGGGGTGGTATAGCCATCCATATCCCCACATGGAGGGGATTGTCGTCGAGTACTCCGGAGTGTCGGGCAATTAGGACCACTTGGAGGTCCGGTGTAGCACACTGGACCTTTGCAAATTGCGAGGTTCGAGTGTTCGATTTGTATTCCGAACTTTTCCACACTTGGTGGAGGGCCGTCAATGGTATACCGGCCTAAAAGTTCGATCTCGAGAGCTTTGGCAGAATACTGAGAGTTTTTACTCTCGGGGACCGGTCCCTGATAGGAGAGACCAGTCCCCTAGTGAACAGTGCTGCGTAGCCGGCGAGGCAACCGGTCCCTGGCAGTCGAGACCGGTCCCCGAGCGCGTCTGCGCGGGGAGAGACCGGTCCCGCGCAGGGAGAGACCGGTTCCCGAACGTTGGATTTTCGGGGGCAGGCTGAGAGACCGGTCCCAGGTCGGGGAGACCGATCCCTTTGGG
>NC_033629.1:6126745-6176994 GCF_001540865.1 Ananas comosus
CGTTTGGTTCTGCGACGCACCACCTGACGGCGAGCTTATAGGCTTTGGTGGCGGTGGAACATTCGTGTGGAGGATCCCGTACTGATGCCGTCCACTATCATGTGCGAACTCAGATTCAAGGATTGTTGATTGACTACTTATTTCCTCAGAGTGTAAAGAGACAGGGGGATGGAAAGGGGATTTTGGGAAACTTTCGACTGAAGGCAGGACAGAAACAGTGGCACGTCGATGAGCGAGGAGTTCTCGCCGATTAACTGCATTGCGCTTACTTTGGTAGGGTCGAGGATTGATAGGACAAGGCTCGTATTCTTTGGAGGTGGTTTGCACGGGCCTGCGATTTTCAGATTTGGGTCCAGGTGTCAACCTCTCACTTACCGGGGATGCCAGCTGAACCGGCCGTTGACGTCGAGAAGGCCCAGAGATAATGAAGGAAAGAGATGTTGTAGATCGAAGCGCAAAGGGAAGAGACCTGCAGGTGAAGCAGTGGTCAGCATCCATTTAGAGGGCACCCCAAGACGTATCCGGGAGGTCGACAGGTCGACAGTCGAGGGGTCCGCGTTTCCTTCCGGCCCCGTGGGAGCACCCGAGGCGTCGTCGACGCACCGCTGTATTATCTGTGGTGCGCCTCACGTACCGCGGCCACAGTTTCCACAGGCGGTGGGGGCAGGTCTTTTCTTTGCCTGCTAGGAGGGGCCACTTCGGTTCAAGTGCCCCGGAGAGGTTCTTTGCCCTGCGACCCCTCGGGTCAGCGAACTGCCACCGTGCATCTTCAGCTTCGGAGCCAGGACCCCACACGCGTAGTCGAGCTCTAGGCCGACCACCAGGCACAGCGGGCATTCAGAAGAGTTCCGCCCAGCAGGGTCGGACGGTGGGCGCGATGCTATGGGGTCGGCCCAGACGAAGGCCCGCCGCCAGCAGTACAGGAGGTCGTAGCCAGGTCATTATTGGATGCTTATGATATTCGGTTCGGTGCATTATTTGGCCCCTCCTGGTGCTCACATCTTTTTATTGATCGGTTAGCTTCGTGTTATGTTGCCAATTGTATTCCTTAGCACCTAATTTGCATCTGCGGACGGAGCTGATTGGTTTACCGAACCGATACCCTAGCATGCTTCGTGGACTTTTGCCCCTCGCTGCCCAGTTAGGGTAGCCCGAGCGATTATGCCATTGAATATTATTTGGCCACACATCAAACTAGGTGATTTGATATAGTAGTGCGGTTAGCGATTGGTTGACACAGTATTATTCCGACCATAGATTGCCCCACGAACAGAACTTGTGACCTTTAGGGAAGCCGGGTTTCAACAAGGATTTGTTTATAAGGGGTGTCAGAGTCATTTTGTCGCAATTACCATTAGCTCTTCGAGGAGCACGACAGTTGATACGGAGCAGGATGTGTAGCCTATTTGGCTTAGCATTTCTGTGAGTGACGGAGAAAGCCGGTCAAGATTGATGATATCCCGGTCTGGTTTGCGAGAATTCGGGGATGTGTTTTCAGCCTAATGGCCGGCCATGCCACCCCGATAGGGAAGTTGGAGTTTGTGATTGGACCTTGTCCCTGGACTAACCCCTATTTTAAAAGCCCCCTATAGGGATGGCCACCCGCTGAATTAGAAAGAGCTGAAAGGCACAGTACAAGATCTTTAGATGAAAGGATTTATTCGACCAAGTGTATCGCCCTGGGGAGCACCGGTGTTATTTGTAATAAAAAGGGGATGGATCTTCTTCGATGTGCGTGGATTATCGAGAAATCAAACAAAGTTCACAATCAGAGAATAAATATCCATTGGCCTAGAATTGGATGACTTATTTCCATCAGCTGCAAGGATCGAAAAGTTATACCTTCCAAAATCGATTTGTGCAAATCAGGCTATTCATCAGCTTCAAGACTTAAAGCCTGAAGATGTTTCTAAACTGCTTTTTGTATATACACTGTTATGGGCATTATTGTTAATTTACAGTCATGCTCCGTTGGATTAACAAATGCTATTTGGTTTTATTATGAACCGTGTCCTTTAAGCCCCTATTTGTACGGATTTGGTGGTATGTTTTATTGATGACATCTTGATTCTCGAAGTGACAAAATGGATGATATGACATTTGTATGTATGTGGTTTCAAGTATCTTCGGGCGAAAAGGAATTATTATCTTTTGCCAGCTAAGAAGTGCATTTTGTGTTCCTTCGAGGAAGTGGATTTTCTGGGCCATGTGAGTTCAGAAACTGTGTGATATTCTGGATATCCCAAAGAGTGTAAATGTGATATATGTTTTTTTTGGCTATGTCCGACAGTGTCACAGAAATTCGGATTGTTTTTTCCTCTTGGTTTAGCGGATATCTACCGAAGGATTTGTAGAAGAATTTGCGAAGATTGTCTACTTCCTCGTCACTCGACTCTTATTTTAAAGGAGCCTAAATTTTATGGATGAAAGCTGCGGAAAAAAAGCTTTTCAAGAGCTGAAGGATCTCTCTCTGTGTGACTACCGGCCCGATTCTGGCTTTGCCTGTAACTGGAGTGGATTATGGGATTTACAGCGATGCCATCACTGAATGGATTTAGGTGTGTTCTAATGCAGAACGGCAGGAGTAATTGCTTTATGCTTATCTCGCAATTAAACGATTATGAAAAAAAACTACCCTACACATGATCTTGAGGTTAGCAGCTGGTGGTATTCGCTTTAAAAGCTTTTGGCCCACCACTACCTCTAGCGGCGAGGCGTTGCGCCGAAGTTTATACAGATCATAAAAGCTTAAAGTACTGTTCACTCAGAAAGGAATTTAAACTTTGGAGACAACGTAGATTGGTTGGAGGTTACCAAGGATTTATGGATTTGCACCATGCCTCTATCACCTGGAAAACTGATGTCGTTAAGCAGATGCTTCTAAGGTCGAAAATCGACGGAAAATTTCGCGATGTCGATAACAAAGGCAAATTGTTGGTAAAGGAAATTGGTAGGCAATTGAATTTGGAAGTGGTAGCTCCGTGATTACGGCCTTTGGGAGACTTAAATGTCATTATGGTGCAACCTACCCTGATTGAATCAATAAGGAAAGCAAACTTCAAGTATGGAATTCCTGCAGAAGAATTCGCGGATAAGATCACTTGGTGATCATGAGTAGTGATTTTCGAGTAGATGATCAGGGATTGTTGAAAATTCGGTGATAGGCTCTTATTGTAACCGGCAGATTCTGTATGTAAAGAAGAGATTCTTAGCCAGAAGCACATGGGCGGCCGTATACTGTTTTACACCCGGGGAGTACGAAAAATGTATGAAGGATTGAAGTTAATTTACTTGGTGGCCCTGCGAATGGAAAAGGAAAGTTGCATACCTTGCTGGGCTTAAGTGCTTAACGTGGTCAGCAGGTTAATTGCTGAACATTCGACTTCCTGCGGAAAACTTCAGAGTCTTACCCATTACCAGGTGTGGACAAGTGGAGAGGATCACTATGCGATTTCATCGTTGGCATTACCTCGGCTGCACAAGGCGGTCACGATGCAATTTTGGTAATTGTTGATCTATTGGACTAAATCTGCCACTTTATTCAATCATACGGTGTGTGGACGAGGGAAAGACTCGCACAAGTGTTATTTGATGCAAATTGTGCAATTACACGGAGTACCTGGCTTGTCGATTGTTGTCAGATCGGGAGACACCCGGGATTTCTTTCACATTTGCTGGAAGGAGCTTTACAGGAGCATTATACTCGATTGGATTTTAGTACTTCCTTCCACCCCAGGAGTGATGGGCAGTGTCTGAGGCCCGTACCATTCCAGACCCTTGAGGATAGTTGCGGGCCTGTGTGGATTTGATTACCAGGGCCAGTTGCGCCACAGTCTTGCCTATGGGGCAAATTTGCTGGTATAACAATAGTCTATCAAAGCAAGTATTAAAATGGCACCTTTTTGAAGCCCCTTTATGGTAGAAAGTGCATATCACCACTTCATTGGAGTGAAGTTGGGGGGAGAATTGCGTTTTTGCGGTCCAAACGTATTACAAGAAAGGGCTGGAAGTTGCTAAAAGTTCGACTTGCGCGCGGAACGTCTTGACAGCCCAAAGTCGGACACAAAAAGAGTTTATGCGGCAAACGTCGCGGCGAGAACTGGAATTTCAAGTTGGCATCAGGTATTCCTAAAACGGTTTCCCCGACGGAAAGGAGGTTAAGAGATTTAGCATTCGGAGGAAAGTTGGTTATGTCCTCGGTTCATTGGACCCTACGGAGGTGTTGGAGCGGATAGGGCCCCGTAGCGTTATCGGCTTGCTTGTGCGCGATCTCTTCGGGAGTACATTAATTTTATGTATTTCATGTATCTACTCTACCGCGAAATATGTTTTTGATTTCCAACTCACAATTATTTGGAGAGTAAACCCCAGCTGGATTTACAAAGAAGGATTTTTTGGAGCTTCGGAGGAGCCATCCAGTTGAGGGATATACTCGAGAAGAAAAAACAGCTTCGAGAACCGCGAGATCCCCTAACGTAAAGATCCTTTGAGCATCATGGATGAACGGGAAGCACTTGGGAATTGGAGGAGTGCAATGTGTAGAGGCACTACCCCTACCTTTCTCGATAGAATCTTGAGGTAAAGTGTTTTACAAGGGTTTCGGCGGACGAAACTTCTTTTTAGAGGAGTGAATGCTAATTACACTGGACTTTCGCCAAATTGCAGAGTTCGAGTGGTTTGTGGAATGAAGCTGTGGAATTATTCTACTTGTTCTATTTGACTTGGACAAGTTTGAGAACAAGTTAGAGAGTGCATTTGGAGTTAAAAGAAGAAAGAAAGTGCATAACTGGCGAAAATCAGCCCTTTTCTGCTTGCTGTACCTGCTACAGACATTACCTTGTACCGGTACAAGCTGCGCAGATTTCATGGCAGGCAAGGTTAGTTTGTATAATTTCACACTTGATCCCTATCTATTAATGACCCCCTACACGACCCCAAGGGGAGTCAGGTGGAGTATGCTTGGGAGCTCAGAGAAAGGTTGCTTCCACCTTCCTCACTCTCTTTCTCTAGGGTTTTCTCTCTCTACAAAGAATTCCGCCGATTTTCGCTCGTTTCGTTCGCCAGACGGTTTGGGTTCTTCGCTGTCGCCATGTGTCGCAGGAAGCTTACGTGACGCGTGGAGAGAGTATTTTTGAGGCGTTTCGCCAGCCCTGAAACAGTAGCTCACTCGGGTGGGCAAGTCTGAGAAAGGGTAATCGGCCTCACTTTTCTCTATCGACGTTTTCTTTAGTCGCTTAGTATGGATTTTTTGAGTTTATGTGCTTGCTAGCTGTGATTCTTCTGAGGTTTCAGCAAGTATTAAATGAATTATTAGTGTGAATTTAAGTTCTAAGACTACGGATCAGCCTTTTGAAAGTTAAATTGGAGAGAAGTACATTTATGAAGCCTAAAATGTAGAACTAATTGCCTTATTTTGCGCCGAATTGATGAAATTAGATTACTTCTTCGCAAGCAGGGTCTTCGAGCTCGTGAGATGAACTTGTACGTCTTTGGGAAGGCTTGGTTTGGAAGGTATTTTTACCCTAGGTTAAGCCAAAATTTCAGTAGAAGCTGAAATTGTCAAGATTCTCGGACTAATAATTGCTTTATATGATGGTTTGATGTCGTTTCGTTTTTTTGTTCGCAGCGAGAGTGCCGATTCGAGGCCTTGGATCAATCGTTAGTTGACTTGGTGAGAGCAATTGGGAGACCATCTTGAAGATATGTACATCGTCCCAAAATAGGCGATTTAAGCGGGGTTTACTGTACTAAGTGTAGTTTAGGCCAAATCGGATATTCGGCTCGTTTGCTATTTTGAGTCGGATTAGATGTTGGACCTATGGAGCTGATCCTTGGACTTCCTTGGACTGATTTGGGAGCCTAGTACTAGGTGGGTCGCGGACTAACCAGGAGCAAGTGGAAACTCCCTAGTTCTATATGTATCTATAAGGATAGATTAATCGCATTAGGTGCATTGAGGGTGCTTATGATGTGATTATAGGAGAATTTGAACATATCATCGTGGAGTTTGTATGCTTAGTAGAATGATAAACTCTTATAAAGTGGAGAGAACATACTATACATGAAAGTATTTATATTCATATTCCAATATAGTTGAATGATAGAACAAAGTGTAGGATGTACTTTAAAGTAGAGGAACAATGACATTCTCTTGACTCTAACGTAGAGAACTATGACATGCTCATGACTATGTTGATAAATGCCATTTTGTTTTAGTCTTTGACCCTTCTTGGTCTACAATCTAAGTGCAATACTAGCTCTTGTTACTATTGTGCTATTGAATTCGATCAGAGGATTCGAGGCGTAAGAACTTGCAAAATGAAAATATGAAAATGTGGGACATGTGGCAATGGACTTTGCTGTGCCATTGTGCTCCATTCGCACCGCTTGTGAGGGTTATTACTCGCTACAACGGCAACTCCGGAGTTGGCCTACGCACAGTTGCTCGCCTGGCTGGGGAGGGTGCCGAAGTGGATTGCGCCGGGGTTATAATACACTTTGTGATGGTTAGGCGGGCAGTGGACTACCTTGAGTAGGTCCTAGTGAATTGAAAATTGAAAATGAAAAGGATAGAATGATAGTAAATGATGAGTATCGTTGTAGTCAGTACTAGCAGTATTCACTTCTATGGATTTATGTTTTATGTTCATGTTATAGAGTTCGATTACTTCTATCTATCCAGTTGACTTTATTACTGCAGGAAATCATGTTTACATGTTGAATAATGCGCTGTTACCGGTTAGCACTGCTTATTTCTATATTCATGGCACTCTATGCTTTTACTACTTTGCAGTACATTCATGAGCCTAGTGGTTTAATTGCCGAGTCTGCTGACGGCTTACGCCACTGGGAATATTGTAAATTAGTTTACCGCCCTTTTTTGGTGTCTGGTTTTTAACTATAGCCATCTGCAGGAGAGGCTAGCGGATCGCTGGCAGGAGTCGGCTCTAGCTAGACTTTGCGTAGGAGCGTGCTAGTCGATCACCTGGCTACTCGGGCTGACGGCGGAGGGTGATGTCCATTGTTATAGTCGGGATTACCTTTGTACGATATTTTGTGTACCTGTGTTGTATATTGAATTGTAGATCCAGATGTGTTCTAGTTCATACTTTCTCCTCTTTCGCTTGAAGATTTGGATTGTATACCCTCTTTGTTATTTTACTGATGGTACTTTCTGTTCTTATACATGCTCTGACTGATCAGGATAGGATCTCTTTGTTTTACTCCTATCGACTGCTTTCTTGTAGCTGCTTATATACTGGCAGGTGATTATGGCGGGGCTCTGTGGCACTGTTGCGGACTATGCTTCGCTGGTCACCTTGGGGGTGACAGTCCCTAAAGACTCAACCCAGGGCTCTCGGGATTACCAAACTATAATATGGTTATCCCCCGGGACCGACAGAGGCCCTCCCAGTAGCGCGCCCAGACCCGCCATATGTCTACACATATAAGGCGTCTACAACAACAGCAGAAATAAAGCAAGAGAACTGTAACACACTAGACCTTTGCAAATTGCGAGGTTCGAGTGTTTGATCTGAGTGTCGAGCTTTTTTAGACTTTCTGGAAGGTCGTAGACAGTATTCCGACCTATGGCTCGCATCCCGAGAATTGTGGTTTCAAGCTAGTACTAAAAAACCCAAAAAATTTGGATTTTGGTTAGCTCTCAGGTAGCCTTCAGAGGCTGGTGTACCGGTACGGGGTGATGGCTGTACCGGTACAGCCATCAACTGTGGCATTGTCTCAGCCGACCCGAGGCTCGGGTTGGGCGTTTTCATGGGAGGTGTACCGGTACGCGGGCCCGTGTACCGGTACGCGGGCCCGTGTACCGGTACGCAGAGGCAATTTTTCAGCTGTCCGAACTGCAGGGGGTTTTTCGCGTTTGTGCCTAATCTATTGAGCACCCACGCCCCTTAGGGCTTCTCCTGAGCCCAGAACACAAGGAGGAGAAGGTAGGGCACCCTCCCCTTCATCTCTTTGGATTTGGTCCCTGTCTTTTGGATTTTTCTTGGATTAACCTCTCTCTTTTTCCCTTTTGGTGCTATTGCACCATGATTGAAACCAAGAGCTTGGATTTGGAGCTTTGTGGAGGGAAGATCTTGGGACTTAGTGTATTTAGAGCTTCATTTAAAGCTTCTAAGAGGTAAGCTTGTTGTTCTTTTCCTCTAAATTGGAGTTTTATTGTTAGAATTGAGATGAAACCCTAGAATGAGGTTTTAGGGTTTAATTTGGGCATTTTGAATTTAGGGCTTTTGGAGCTAGATTGAGTGGATTAGAGGCTTCCTTTTGGTTGGATTGGAAGGGCTCTAACTCTCTTTTGGAGCTTTAGAGGAGATTTTGCACTAGAGGTGAGTTTTCCTCACCTATGCTTAATTAGCTTAATGATTGAGCTAAGTGTTGTCCGTATGGTTCGTGTGACGCTTGTTCTTGTACCTCTAGGATACTAGGAGGCTAGTGGACACCCACATTGGAGCAAACGAAGAGTTTCGTTGTCATCGGTGGGTTTGGCTTCATGAAAACGGGGCGAAATGGCCCTAAGCTTTCTAAACCTTTCGTATACTATTTCTAAATGCAAATCTATACTAAATGAAATTTATGTGAATTTTAGAACCCCTAAAATGCATGTGTTATGTATAAGAAAATTTTCACTCTATATAGTAGAGCATTCTGAGTATTGTGGCATGCATTTGGGTTAAGCTTGGACTTAGTAAATAAAAGTGTCATAAAGGGGCACTTAGACTAGCACATATGAGACTATTGTATTGAGACTTAGAGATAGGCCATTGGACATCTATTACTTCCATGTTTTAGACATGATGACATAGAGATAGGCCTATGACAGAGTTGTGACTTATTCCATATTGTAGACATGAGGACTTGATACTTGAGGTATACTGATAGCATGCTTGCCATTGTGCTCATTCGCACATGCTTGTGAGGGTCGCTCCCTACAAGCCGGCACTTCGGAGTTGGCCATTGCGATACGTTCGCCGTGCGGGATTGGGCGCCGAAGTGTATTGCCGTGGGAAAGGCTCATTCCTAGGGTCGGGATGTTGACTACCACGGGGCCATTAGGCAGGGTAAAGCCAGACAGCCTTCGGGTGGGTCTTATCAGAGCTGAACTTTAAACAGATAAAGTGACAAGTGAACATTGACTAGAATAGTAAACAATGACATCTTTACTATTACATTGTGGACTTTGGGTAGTTGCATATTCATGCATTACATGTTGGGTATTCATGTGTATATATCTAGTAGTTGCTTTCTTACTCATGCAAATCATGCTAAGTAGAGATATCATGATTATTGGGTACTCGTTTATTTATTTATTTACAGTGCATTTATCGCTTTTGTTATAGTTGTACACTGACCCTCTTTTATATTCTCGGGCCTAGTGGTGCATTTCACTGAAGTTAGTAATTGCCCACTGGGAACTATTATTTAATAGTTCTCACGTCCCTGTTTCTATGTTTTTCTTTCAGAGCCTTCGGCACCGGCGGAGGCACGGGATCGCGGCAAGGGTGTCGCTTAGCTAGCTCGTGGAGAGTTCTTTTGCGCTAGGTGGTTACTCCTCCTTTTTGTATTTTGAGGGAGGGAGAGGTTTTGTGCCATGTATAGAGAGACCACCTTGTACTTCACTCAGCACTCATTATGGGGCTCCTATTGTATTTACTTTATGCTTTAATTTAGTGGATTATCAGCTTTATGTTCTCTTCTTTGTTTTAGAACTAGTTGTAAAATGCTCTGATATCACTAGATCTCTTTGTATTATAGTTTTAATTATTGAAAATTTTGTAGACGCCTTATATGTTTTAGACGTATGGCGGGTCTGGACACGTGCCGGGTAGGCTTCTGCTGAGCCCCGGGGCGTGACAGATTAAATTGGTATCAGAGCCTAGGGTTGAGTCTTAGGGGACCTAGCAAACCTTAGGCCGGTTGGACTATAGGAAATAGGCTCGTGAGAGACGAGGTCTATTCGACTTGTGAGGGAAAGAATCATGATTGGGTATTATGATAACTCTAAAGAGTTAGAGTTGATTGGATTGTTTGGCTTCTAACTTCGCGGAGGGTTACGTTGGCGGCTGACAATGTAACATCGGGAGTTAGATGTGGATAACACTTCCTTACTTTCGCATGATTTGGGTTTTACTTTGAGCGGGGATTCGATAGCATGAGTTACTAACTTGCGCTTTTATACTGTTTCAGTGACGATGCCGATTACTCGCTCCCAATCAGCCGGGGCGTACAATGCGGCAAACCTTGAGGAGGTCGAGACCTCCGCTACCTCTGGATCCAGCGAGGTCAGCGAGTTGAGGGGCCAGCTTGCGGCCCTTACTGATTTAGTTACTCAGCAGGCGGAGGCGGCCCGACAGCAGACTGAGGCGGCACGCCAACAGAAGGCGCGGATGAAGCGCCTGGAGCTCTACTCCTGCAGCAGGCAGCAGCTTCTAGGGAGACGCAGGGCCCTACACCGCCAGCACCCGTTGTGGACGTTGCACCGAGAGCGCCGTCCCCCGCGCCCAGTTCTTCGCGTGCGGCGCCTGTGGCAGCAACCCAGGAGGAGGTTTTGGTGGCACCACCTGTGCAGAGGCCCCCAGTTGGAGCTGTATTCCCTACCTTGGTCGAGGGGCGGAGCGAGATAGACTGATGGAGCGCCTCAATGAGTTCAGGAGGTGCAGCCCCCGAGTCTTCGACGGCGAGAAGGTCGACCACTGGATCGTGGAGAAGTGGTTGATGCATATGGAGAAGCTCTTCCGCGACACCTTCGTGGAGGAGAGGGACAGAGTTTGGCTTGCCACTCACCATCTGGACGGCGAGGCCTATCGCTGGTGGTTGGACCTCCAGGAGCACCCCAGTACGGACTTGGCAGCTATTACTTGGACGAGATTCAAGGAACTTCTCTTGGCGCATTACTTCCCGACGAGCGTCAAGAAGAAGATGGAGCAGGATCTGCGCAGCATGCGCCAGGGAGACCACACCGTAGCCGAGTACGAGAGGGAGTTTTCACGGCTTCTGCATTGCGTGCCTTTCGTCGTGCGGGACGACGAAGACAAGGCCCGCATCTTCGAGCGAGGGTTGAGACCGTCTATCTACCGGTTTGTGCAATCCTCCAACCTCCAAACCTACCGGGAGGTGGTGGATCACGCGCTCATTGTGGAGAGTGGCGCGGCAGAGATGCAGGAGCGGCGAGAGGGCTTGGATAGGGGTAAGGCCAAGAGGCCTGCGACGGAGGGTGCGGGCCATAAGCACTCTAGGAGGCCGCCGAAGCACCCCAGGAGCCAGCAGCGTGGGCGTGACCCGGCGCCTCAGCAAGGAGGATCAGAGCGACGCCGGCCCTTCCCGTGTGTGATCTGTGGTGGTCCTCATCACCCACCGCAGTGTCCACAGCGAGCGGGCAGGTGCTTCCAGTGTGGCCAGGAGGGCCACGTGCAGACCGAGTGCCCGAGGAGTTTTTCACCAGCACCGTCGACTGCTTCAGCACCGGCTTTACCGGCCACTAGCCAGGGGACTCCATCGGCACAGTACCAGCCTAGGCGGCCACCCGTCCAGCGTCAGAGCGAGGGATCACACCAGGCCCCGAGTGGCCGCATGTATGCCGCTCAGACCGAGGAGGCGGCGACAGCCGGGGATGTGGTTGCAGGTATCTTTTTACTTGATGGCATTAGAGTTCGTGCATTATTTGATACCGGTGCATCACATTCATTCATAGATCGGCTATTCGCCGAGTTGCATGGCATCCAGTTAGTTCCATTGTTGCATCCAGGACAGGTTGTAGTACCCGACCACACCCTTGATATTCGAGAGTTTGCCCCAGCTGCCCTGTGCGTATAGGGGATTGGATTATGCCTGTGGATTTGCTAGCCTTGCGCAAGTTAGGGGAGTTTGATGTGGTCTTGGGTATGGATTGGCTAACTAGGTACTATGCCACCATCGATTGCAAGAATTGCACGGTTACTTTTAGAGAACCGGGGCAAGTTGAGGTGATTTTCAGAGGATGCCAGAGTTCGCTTTTCGCGATGACGATCAGCTCGTCTCAAGCTAGGCAGCTGATCGGTAGAGGCTGTGTAGCCTTTTTGGCTAGTGTTGTGTTGAGGGGCGTTGATGATACGCCTAGGCTTGAGGACACTCCGGTGGTATGGGAGTTTCAGGATGTGTTTCCAGCTGAACTACCGGGTATGCCTCCTGATAGGGAGATTGAGTTTGTGGTAGATCTCGTCCCTGGGACTACCCCAATCTCAAAAGCACCCTATAGGATGGCACCGGCGGAGTTGAAGGAGCTGAGGGCACAGCTACAGGATCTTCTGGACAGAGGCTTCATTCGGCCGAGCGTCTCGCCTTGGGGCGCTCCAGTTTTGTTCGTCAAGAAAAAGGACGGATCGCTTCGCCTATGTGTGGATTATCGTGAGCTCAACAAAGTCACGATCAAGAATAAGTATCCGTTGCCGAGGATTGACGATTTATTTGATCAGCTTCAGGGATCGTGTGTGTATTCCAAGATAGACTTACAGTCGGGATACCACCAGTTAAAGATTAAGCCCGAGGACGTTTCAAAGACGGCTTTCAGGACACGGTATGGACACTATGAGTTCACAGTTATGCCGTTTGGGCTTACTAATGCCTCGACAGCTTTTATGGATCTGATGAACCGTGTCTTTAAGCCTTATCTGGATAGGTTCGTCGTGGTGTTCATCGACGATATTTTGGTCTACTCTCGAAGTGATGCAGATCACAAGGAGCATTTGAGGATTGTACTCCAAGTACTTCGGAAAAAGGAGCTCTATGCCAAGTTGAAGAAATGCGAATTTTGGCTTCGAGAGGTAGCATTCCTTGGACATTTGATTTCAGGATCAGGCATCGCCGTGGACCCGAGAAAAATTGAGGCTATCAAGGATTGGCCAAGGCCGACGAGCGTTACGGAGATACGGAGCTTTCTTGGCTTGGCCGGCTACTATAGACGGTTCGTTGAGGGATTTGCAAGGTTATCTACTCCCCTCACGAGGCTCACGCATAAAGGTGTTAAGTTCATTTGGAATGATGCATGTAAAAGGAGCTTCCAAGAGTTGAAGCAAAGATTAACTACCGCTCCGATCCTAGCCCTACCAGTCGCTGGCGCAGGGTATGTGGTTTATAGTGATGCTTCTTTTAATAGATTGGGTCGCGTTTTGATGCAGGACGGCAAAATGATCGCGTATGCTTCTCGCCAATTGAAGGAGTATCAAAGAAACTATCCTACTCATGACTTGGAGTTGGCGGCCATAGTCTTTGCTTTGAAGCTATGGCGCCACTATCTTTACGGCGAGTGATGCGAAGTATATACGGATCATAAGAGCTTAAAGTACTTATTCACTCAGAAGGAGTTAAACTTGAGACAGCGCAGGTGGTTGGAGCTACTCAAGGATTACGATCTTACTATTCTCTACCACCCGGGCAAGGCTAATGTGGTGGCAGATGCGCTAAGTAGGAAATCGATGAAAAACTTAGCGATGTATGTCGTGACTCAACCGCCGTTGTTCGAGCAGATGAGGCGGTTGGAGTTGGAGGTGGTGGCTCCTGATACCCCTTTGAAACTGATGACTTTAGTAGTGCAACCTACATTGCTGGATAGAATCAAAGAAAAGCAAGCCACCGATGAGGGATTGCAAAAGATTAGAGGAAAAAATGATTGATGGTTGCTCCGACGATTTCCTTGTGGACGACCGAGGGTTGATGCATTTTCGGGGACGACTTTGCGTTCCGGCAGATTTGGAAATTAAAGAAGACATTCTCCAAGAAGCGCACCGGGCGCCCTATGCTATACATCCGGGTGGCACCAAGATGTACAAGGACTTGAAACTGCTTTATTGGTGGCCCGGGATGAAAAAGGATGTTGGCGAGTTCGTTGCTAGATGTCTTAACTTGCCAACAAGTGAAAGCGGAACATCGAGTTCCCGCAGGGAAGCTTCAGAGTTTACCTATACCTGTGTGGAAGTGGGAGAAGATCACCATGGACTTCGTGACAGGATTGCCTCGCTCTCAACAGGGCACGATGCTACTTGGGTGATCGTGGATAGGTTGACGAAGTCGGCGCACTTCGTGCCTATTCATACTACTTGGACCGGGGAAAAGCTCGCACAAGTGTACCTTGATGAGATTGTGCGGCTTCACGGAGTGCCTACTTCGATTGTATCTGATCGAGACACCCGGTTTGTGTCTCACTTTTGGAGGAGTCTGCAGGACGCCCTTGGCACTCGATTGGACTTCAGCACTGCTTTCCACCCACAGAGTGATGGACAGTTGGAGCGCACTATTCAGACCTTAGAGGATATGCTCTGGGCATGTGTGATAGACTTCTAGGGAGGATGGTCGCAGCATCTACCTGTGGCGGAGTTTGCTTATAACAACAGTTAACAAGCAAGCATCAAGATGGCGCCCTTCGAAGCACTTTATGGACGGAAGTGTAGATCGCCGCTTCATTGGAGTGAAGTTGGCGAGAGACTGGCTTTAGGCTCTGATGTGCTCCAGGAAGCTGAGGACAAAGTTCGCATCGCTCGGGAGCGACTTTTGACGGCGCAGAGTAGACAGAGGAGCTACGCTGATCAACGGCGGCGGGACTTAGAGTTCCAAGTTGGAGACCATGTCTTCTTAAAGGTCTCGCCGACTAGAGGAATAAAGAGATTTGGGATTCGGGGAAAGTTGAGCCCCCGTTTCATTGGACCGTATGAGATTTTGAGCGTGTAAGGCCGTAGCGTATAGACTTGCCTACCACCGAACCTATCCGGTGTACATGATGTCTTTCATGTATCAGTCCTCCGAGGTACATTCACGATCCCAGCTCACGTCTTGAATGCTATACCAGTGGAGCTGCATTGAGGATTGGAGGCTTCGGAGGTTTGTGGGGGGCAGGGGGGGCAAGGGCTTTTTTTTCTGTTTTCTCTTTGTTCGGGATTTTGTCTTTTTGGGTTTTTGTTTGTTTATTTTTTTTGCGGGGGTTATTTTATGTTCTTGCATACATTTGTGAGTTAGTTTTCGGAGGTTAGTGTCGGGTTAGGATGCAGTGAAGAAGCTAGTGCTTGGAAATTTAATGTTTGGGAACAGGTTTTCCCTTTGTTATTGATAGATTCTTGTGGCAAATCGCACGGGAGTCTGGAGATCTTTCTTTTACGTTCGGGAGTCTGATAGATCGCTTGTATTTTGGCTTTAGGTTTGATGTCGTTGCGGTAGGCTTTTGGCACTCTTGTGTAGATTTTAGGTTGGCCTTGTGTTTTTTTTTACTTTTTTAGGTGTAAGATGTCTTGATGTAGGTTAATTATCTAGATATACCCGCAATTTTCTTCTGTAGTTCTGGGCTTGTTTGTGGACGAAACCCTTTAGGAGGGTAATGTAACACACTGGACCTTTCGCAAATTGGCGAGGTTCGATCTGTTGTTTTGAATTGTTCTTTGAGTTTTGCCTTCCACTTTGTTTCATCGAGGTTGTCTTGGTAAGGTCGTTTTAGTATGTAGCAGGTGTTCTCGACATTAGTATTTTGTACCGCATATCTTGTAGAGATGGTTTGGTTCTGTTATTATGTTTCAGTGAACGGTAACCGTTTTTTTTTTTTTTTTTTTTTTTTTTTTTTTTTTTTTTTTTTTTTTTTTTTTGTTTCTTGATTTTATTTGTTTTAGTTTTTGGAAAAATCCATCATAAAAATATGGATTTTGTTCAGTTCTTTCTTCGGTCTAGTCATTTTTGTGATGGTATTGGTTACTTTGGTTGTCTGTGTTTGGTATTTCTTGTATTTGGTCTCTTTTAGTAGGCTGGCTTGGTTTAAGTGTGTCTCGCTTCCGGTAATTTCGTTATTCTGTATGTTTTTGTTTGTTTTTGGCATGGTTGCTCTCGGTTGTGATGCTCTAATTCGGTTTACGAGTTTGTGAGTTGATAGATGGCTGTTTAACCTTTGCTGAGTTATCATGTTTGTCCACAAATGTGTCATTTTGTCATTTCAGCCATGTAGGCCGAGTGGCGATTTATTTGTTGTGTCCTTTTACGAGAGAGGGTATGTACGGTTAACGACTTGTGGCTATTGCTCCTGTTGTAACTGTTTCACTTTTTTCTGTGGGTAGCGTTGCGATCAAGTAGCTTTCTGTCATTATTTTTTTTAGTTTTTTTACTTTTGGCGTGGAGCTTCCCCGAACTAGCATGGTGGGTTTTTTTGTGTATTGTGCCTAAACTGCGTAGTTAGGTCACCTTCACTTCGTGATATGCTTGTTAAGGGCTTCTCCTAGAGCCACGCAACACTAGGGGAATAGGGAGAAGGTAGGACATGTACCAGCCTCCCTTTTTGCATTTGCTCTTGTGTGGATTTGTGTTCACGTCATTCATCTTTTGATTTTTTGGATTAGATTTTGCTCATCTCTTTTTTCAACTCATTTTTTGTTGCTTATTTGTGGTATTGATTTTTCACCATATTTGGTTATTATTTCCAGTCTAATTGAGTCTTTGTGATTTTTAGTAGTCTTTATTGTTGGATATAACGGTGGATAGATCTTAGGACTTAGTGTATTTAGAGCTTGATTTAAAGCTTCTAAGAGGTAAGCTTGTTGTTCTTTTCCTCTAAATTGGAGTTTTATTGTTATAATTGAGATGAAATCCTAGAATGAGGTTTTAGGGTTTAATTTGGGCATTTTGAATTTAGGGCTTTTGGAGCTAGATTGAGTGGATTAGAGGCTTCCTTTTGGTTGGATTGGAAAGGCTCTAGCTCTCTTTTGGAGCTTTAGAGGAGATTTTGCACTAGAGGTGAGTTTTCCTCACCTATGCTTAATTAGCTTAATGATTGAGCTAAGTGTTGTCCGTGTGGTTCGTGTGACGCTTGTTCTCATACCTCTAGGATACTAGGAGGCTAGTGGACACCCTCGTTGGAGCAAACAAAGAGTTTCGTTGTCATCGGTGGGTTTGGCTTCACGAAAACGGGGCGAAATGGCCCCTAAGCTTTCTAACTATTTTTAAATGCAAATCTATACTAAATGAAATTTATGTGAATTTTAGAACCCCTAAAATGCATGTGTTATGTATAAGAAAATTTTCACTCTATATAGTAGAGCATTCTGAGTATTGTGGCATGCATTTGGGTTAAGCTTGGACTTAGTAAATAAAAGTGTCATAAAGGGGCAATTAGACTAGCACATATGAGACTATTGTATTGAGACTTAGAGATAGGCCATTGGACATCTATTACTTCCATGTTTTAGACATGATGACATAGAGATAGGCCTATGACAGAGTTGTGACTTATTCCATATTGTAGACATGAGGACTTAATACTTGAGGTATACTGATAGCAAGCTTGCCATTGTGCTCATTCGCACATGCTTGTGAGGGTCGCTCCCTACAAGCCGGCACTTCGGAGTTGGCCATTGCGATACGTTCGCCGTGCGGGATTGGGCGCCGAAGTGTATTGCCGTGGGAAAGGCTCATTCCTAGGGTCGGGATGTTGACTACCACGGGGCCATTAGGCAGGGTAAAACCAGACAGCCTTCGGGATGTTGGGTATTCATGTGTACATATCTAGTATAGTTGCTTTCTTACTCATGCAAATCATACTAAGTAGAGATATCATGATTATTGGGTACTCGTTTATTTATTTATTTACAGTGCATTTATCGCTTTTGTTATAGTTGTACACTGACCCTCTTTTATAGTCTCGGGCCTAGTGGTGCATTTCACTGAAGTTAGTAATTGCCCACTGGGAACTATTATTTAATAGTTCTCACGCCCCTGTTTCTATGTTTTTCTTTCAGAGCCTTCGGCACCGGCGGAGGCACGGGATCGCGGCAAGGGTGTCTCTTAGCTAGCTCGTGGAGAGTTCTTTTGCGCTAGGTGGTTACTCCTCCTTTTTGTATTTTGAGGGAGGGAGAGGTTTTGTGCCATGTATAGAGAGACCACCTTGTACTTCACTCAGCACTCGTTATGGGGCTCCTATTGTATTTACTTTATGCTTTTATTTAGTGGATTATCAGCTTTATGTTCTCTTCTTTGTTTTAGAACTAGTTGTAAAATGCTCTGATACCATTAGATCTCTTTGTATTACAGTTTTAATTATTGGAAATTTTGTAGACGCCTTATATGTTTTAGACGTATGGCGGGTCTGGACTCGTGCCGGGTTGGCTTCCGCTGAGCCCCGGGGCGTGACAAGAACAAAAGAATCTAACGATGTCAGAGCAAAGTAAATAACTAAGTTCTACACAGAGGGGTAAGTATAAAACTGAAATCCACTAATAAAGCCATAGAGTAGTACAAAGAAAATTTCAAATACAAAAACTAAACATAAAGAGTATATAGGTGGTCTCTCTATACGTGGTTCTCAAAATCTCTCTCTCTCTTGAATACAAAAAAAGGAAAGAGTAAACCACCTAAGCTCACAAGTAGCTTCCAGCTAACTAGCTACACGACTCCCTTGCTGCGATCCCGTGCCTCCACTGGTGCCGAAGGCTCTGAAATAACATCAAGAAAAGAGGGTATGTGAACTATGATTTATAGTTCCCAGTGGACAATTACTGACCTTGGCTCAATGCACCACTAGGCCCCAAAAGAAAAGGGTAAGTCCAAAAGCAACAATAATAATAAATGGATTGCATTTATAGAAGCATGATTAAATTGCTAAACTACTATGTCGCAAATAAACATGATGTCAAATGTGATGTACATCTACTTTATCAAAATGAAGCATGTCCAAGCATGACTAATATGTCCCATCATAACGAACAAGTAGGCTATCATGATCCACTATATCAAAGTATGATGAGTATGCTCTATCATGGCAGCAACGTATACTATGATGCAACAATTAAGACTATCATGTATACTACAAGTCCCAACACTATGCTATAAGCATGTCAAGGTAATCAAACTACTAAGCCTATCTAGTAGTGATAGTCATTTCCCGATTCAATGTCATTGTTTCCAACATGTTCTAGGACCTACATAGTGTAGTCCAGCTTGTGCCACCTAAGTGTTGGTGGTAGCTCGAGCATTCCCACTCTAGGAATGAGTCTATCCCTCCCGACCCCGTAGGTTTCTTGATACCGCACGAGCGAACATAAGTCACGTAGGCCAACTCCGGAGTGCCGGCTTGTAGAGAGCGACCCTCACAAATATGTGCGAATGAGCACAAATGGCAAACAAGCGTAATCATCGTCTCAAGTACCCAATCATCATGTCTCTAGCATGGTAATAGTCACTAGCATCTCAACGATCTAGCTCTAGGTCACAATGTGATGTTCCAACACTCACTATGCTTAGTGCCTCTTTATGACACTTAAGCTTGTTATAAGTTAAGCACATTTCATATTCTATGTTCCATTCATGACATTAGTACTAGGTTCTCATCTAACCCGAGCTCAATGCCCCTTTATGACATTAGCTCACTAACTCACAAGTCAAATTAGTCCAATGCTGCTTTATGGCATTATAATAGTTTCAATATCCAATTGAGGTCTAAGTCTATAGGCACTTTACATATGTCATTTCTACTATGTAAACATGAACCCAAGTCTCTCATAAGAATGCTAATGCACCTATATGCCTCACATGCGAGTTCTCTACTTCATAGAGGTCCGAAAATACAATGTATGAAATATAGGCATTTTAAGCATTCTAAAATTATAAATAATACATCTAATATGATTATGCATACTTTTTCACTTAACGATACTCAATTCATCACAAATTAGATTTTCTCATTGTGTGGCTAGGTCAAACCCATCGAACCGTCTCGGAATCTTTCGTTTCGCCGAACGGAGTTGTCCACAAGTATCTAAGTACCCTAAAGGTATGGAGCGAACAGATAAACAAACGTTACGAGCAACTCTAGGCTCAAACATTAACCACCACAAGCAAAGGGGCAAAAACTCACCTAGGGAGTAGAAAATCTCTCTCAAGCTCCAAAAGAGAGCTAGATCCTTTCCAATCCGATCAAATGGAAGATCCTAAACCAAACAATTGAGCCTCAAAAGCCCTAGATCAAGAACGCCCAAAATCAACCCTAAAATCTCATTCTAGTGTTTCATCTCCTAAAAATCAACAAAACATGATCTAGAGGGAAGAAATGAGCAACTAACCTCCTTAGAAGCTCCAATCCAAGCTCCAAGGGTGAAGAGAAGATCTCCTCTCTTACAAGCACCAAGTCCAAGCCTTCAAGCACCAACAAGGTGGGAAGAGAAGGAGAGGAAAAGAAATGCTCCAAGTCCTCAAGCTAGATCCTCTTCCTCTTCTTCTCCTTCTTCTTCTTCTTCTTCTCTATCTAGGGTGTTGGGAGAGTGAGAGAAGGAGAAATGAGAAAAGAGAGAGGGTGAAATGGCCATATAGGCCATCAAATGTAACAAAATTCAAAGAGGCCCCTCAATTTTCCAATATTGCATCAGCCCGGACTGGGCAGTTTTCGAACTGAGGGACCGGTCTCCCCGACATGGGACCGGTCTCTCGGCCTGCCCCAAAAATCCAACGTTCGGGAACCGGTCTCTCCCAGCACGGGACTGGTCTCTCCCCGTGTGGACGCACTCGGGGACTGGTCTCACCCGCCAGGGACCGGTTGCCTCGCCGGCTGCCGAAACGCTATTCTGAGGGGACCGAACTCTCCTAGCCAGGGACCGATCCCCGAGAGTAAAAACTCTCAGAACTCGTCTAGAACTCAGGTTTTCGAACTTTTTAGGTCGGAAAACATTCTACGACCCTCCATCAAGTGTGGAAAAGCTCGAAACACATCCAATCACTCGAACCTCGCAATTTGCACAGGTCCAGTGTGCTACATCCAGTGTGTTACATCGACACTCCTCTTCGAGTTAAATAACTAAAAAATAAAAACTATAACATAAAAAACTTCATATCATTGTGACAGAGAGACTTGTATACGAAATCATGGAGAAAAATTACTAGCTGAAATATCAACAAAATTGCTACAGCTGAAACAAAATTATACTTTACCAAATTCAGAAAAATAATACCCTGTCAATGTAATAACCGAGATTTTGATCAATAAAGAGAGAATTGAAATTTGAATTTCGAATTTAGAATTCAAATTGATATATATATGTATATAAGTGTATATATATATATATATATATGTGTGTGTGTGTGGCTTTTTGGTGGAAACAAAGAGGGTTGATTTCGTCGCGAATCGGTGACCAAAGCGGATGAAACGAAATGCTAGATTCGATGCCCGAGTCGTGCTGAACACACTGGCGCGATCCGATCAGAAATCAGACTGACGGATCTTCGGGAATCGCGAAGTATTCACAGAGAGGTCGAAATCGGCAAAACGGTAGAATCGCGAAAACCCCTATATTTTATGTGTCGTTTTGCGCGAATTTGAACGTCGAGGGACTTGTGCGCAAATAACACGTGCTGGCAGGGGACCTAGCTAGAAATATTGGACTTGGATGGGCTTCCCTGCAATATTACACCTTGTATAAATGTTGTTTTAGGGTTCACCCATGGAACCTTAACCCTAATTCGCCCCCAGCTAACCCTAGTCCACCCAGCCGATCTCAGCTCCCCCCTACCCTGCCCGTGCACGCGCCCCGACTGCCGACGAGCAGCCCCGGCTACCGAAAATCCCTGCAGCACCTCCCTCTTCCCTCTCTCGGCCTCTCTCTCCTCCCTCTCGGCCATAGAACTCGGGGAAGCTTCAAAACACCCCTGGAAGCTTTTCCCTTGGCTGAGGCCCATCTCCGGCGCCGTCCCCCCGCGCCGCTTAAGCCCCCTATGCAAACTGCGGCCAACCGAGCCAACTCGGACCGAGCTGACCTAGGCTTGGGACTCGTGCGCGGTGGAAGCCCTAGCTCGGCCGCCCCATTGTCAACTGGCCGCCAGCGACCTCCAGCGCGCATCCTCGCCGTCCCCGTACGCCGCCGGCCACCGCCCGAGCTTCCTGCGGCCGTCCGGGACACGTGCGGGCCGAGCTTGAGCACGCAGTGTCTCCGCGCGCCGCCGCCGCCCACCATCGGGCGTGCCACCCTTCCCTCGGCCTCCGGCGATGGATCGTCGTAGCCCTGTGCTCCTCCGACCACCGCGCGGCCACCGTGGACCCATGAACCCAAAAGCTGTTGGCGGGCTTGATCTCCGCCGCCACCCCACCAGCTGCCGCCCACCGCCGGCCAGCACCTGCCCCGAACCCCTCGGACTGGCCGCACCCGTCCCCTGCTGGAGCGCCCGCCGTCCGGCCGCCGGCGACTATCCTCAAGCTCCACTGCTCCTTTAAGGCTGTAGTTATGTTTCAGCACTTTATTTTGGGGTTTTGGTCGCCTTTCCGGCGATCCGAAGGCACCCCGATGACTGTGGAAGTGAGCACGATCATCCTCGTTTCGTGCTGAACATCGTGCTCACCTCCATTGGGGTCAACGATGCCTTGGTTAGCGAGTTTGACGCGATTTAGGCGCTATGCGTGCTGTTTCGCTGAAGTTCGCATCACTTGCACGGCGGCAACAGAGGCTGGCAGTGCTCCGAAGGGTGAGCACGGCCTCTGACACGCCGAGACCTATCTGCAGGTGTCTTGGTTTGGCTGATTGACCCCTGTTTTGCATGGATGGACCATAAAAGCCTTGAAATCACATAAAATAATAGGATTTCATGAATCGGAAGGGCTTTTATGCAAATGTGTTGGTTGTGGTCGCTGTGGGCAGCGTGTGCGGGCTATGGGTGACCTCTGGACTGGTTGTCCAAGGTCCCAAGCCTTTTCGGAAATCAATTGTTGATTTCCGGTGCATTTTTCGGCAAAATCTGCCGACAGAACACGGTTTGAGTTCGGAATTCTTCCGACGGTGCCTTGTGAGCTATTGTTATGTCGCTGAGCCTTGTTGGCTGGTCACCCGCATTGTTTCGAGGGTTCAAAAATGACGAGTGAGCGACGGTGGGTTCCAGTGTCGAAATTAACACTTCCGAAAACCCGGATCGGAACGATCCGATGATAATCGTTTCGACGTGAAGTGATGTGCGCTGCCATGAACCATGGATAATGGTGTTTTGTGGTAGCGGGTGACTCATAGTACGAGTCGGTATTTTTCGGGACAGTTCGTGGGTCCCGGCGGAGTCCTGGTGCGGTTTTCTGGACTTCCGGCGTGTTCGGCAATCGATTTTGGGAAACTGATCCCGGGGTTTCGTTAGTGGGGATTGTGAGTTAGCGTTAGATGTTAGTGGGTTAGATTTTAACCCAGTGGACCTTTCGTAGGTTTGGTTGTTTCGTCTCCACAGTCGAGAGACCAGTTCTATAGTTGTACAGGTGGGTACTTCGATCCGAAGTCGGTACAGTGGTGCACACTCGGTGATATCTTCTTACCCTTGCTTTCCTATTATTACTCCACATTCATATATTATATGTTGAGCTTAGCACCTACACTGTGTTCCTTGTTGCTCTACTTAGTTACCTTGCATATCCTGCATCATGTTTAGAGTAGAGCAGTTTTGTGATATCTATGACCTGGTTGGTCGGTTCTCTTATCCCGTACCTATGACCAATGGGGTCGGTTTACTGCATTTACTTTTGTGACCTACTTGGTCGGTTAGACTTTTGGTGACCTATACGGTCGACACGCCCTGAAGGGCAAGATTGTCGGCTGGTTGCCGACGGTTGGCTATTGAGCATATCAGCATCGATCGCTCGAGACTCGTACGCATTTCACGAACACCAGCGGTCTGATCCACCGTAAGAGGGTGTTCTTTTCCGGAAAAGTGGTTGTATAATATACCGAAACTCGGTAGAGAATATCGAACTTTAGCTGAATTGACTAAAGTGTGTGAAGGAAATAGTTGGACGAAGTCCATTTAACATTCCAACAAGGTTGGAAGGGTTAAAGTTGAGTTCCAAAAGAGTTAGAAAGGTTTTAGCATTGCTCAGCGCGAATTGGAGTCGAAACGATGCAAAAATTGAGGTCTGGAACTTTTGTTACCGGTAATGCATTGAACTTGTACCGGTACCAGGCAGCAGACCGAGAGAAGCAGCTCTCGGGTTTGAAAAATCTTGGCTGTTAAACCGGTGACAAAATATCCTGTACCGGTACCAAGTGTATTACCCAAGAAGGTTGCTCTCGGGTTTGGCTGTACACGATGTGTAACCGGTGACAAATTCACCTTGTACCGGTATGCAGTGCACTTCGCAGCAGACTTTGGTCTGCTGCAAATATGAATTGAGGGAGGGTCTTTTTGCAATTTTGGCAGCCTATATAAAACCCCACACTCCCTTTCTCTCCCTTTCACAGCAAAACACCCTCTCCTCTCTAATTTTGTCCCTCTCTCTCTCTCTAGGAGCTCTCCACCAAGGCTAAAGGAGGAGATCAAGAGGAAGTTTTGGGGTTTTGAAGACTTGGGGACTCTCCTACAAGGTGGACCTTGGAGAGCTAGTGGGCTAAGGTAAGGTTTTGTCACGCCCCGAGTTCACAACGGAAGACTACGGGATGCTAACAGACCCACGAAATGGAGAGAGTTTTCCCTGTCCGAACGAAGCGGCAAAAATATCAAACAGTTTTCGAGAATTACAAGAAACTATCGGGCACAATACAAGTATTAAAAGGAGTCATGAAAAGCCAAAAGACGAGTAGCAGAGCACTATACATAAGCTGAACCACCGAACAACAAGAAACTAGTAGTAAGATACATAAATTCACACCCAAAATCAAGTACAAGCAAATGGTCCTGGCCTGCGCCAGTCTAAAGAAAAGTACGATGGCTCACTATCTGGAAGTCTGCTACAGATAAGTATACTGGTAGGGTGGCTAACTAGGCGCAATCCCCTTACCTCGCTCAACTGATGGTGCACCTATCCCTGAAAAAGGAGACCACAAAAGGGCGTGAGAACTACTAATAGCAGTTCCCAGTGGGTACGGTCGGCGACGACAACGACCTTCCCACTAGGTCTAAAAGCAAAAGTAACTAAAAGAGCGGTAACTAGGAAAAGAAAACAGAGTAACACTAAATCGTAGTGCAAGGTAAGAACTCCACATATAGAGAAGTACACAGTAAACTGAATGCAGAGGACTAACAAGAATTCAACTAGTATTATAGATATTCACCGCATATAGTAAATATGAAAGCAATGTACTGATTACTAGTGAAATCATAGGATAGAATATCAATGCAGTTATACAATTATAACTCTACAAATCAAGTTATCTTTGTTTGGCCATTAGAATAAGAAAATATAGTCCTGAAACCCAATCACCATGACCGACTCATAGGTCCGGTCAAGCCTGCGCCTGCCTAGTGCGCGGACACACTCCCGCAGGTCTGACGGCGACCCCTAGGCTACTGTCTCAACTATCACTGGCCAGCATCCGGAGCGGCACTCGAGGGGAGATGGCATCTGCAGGCTATAATCTATAATCACGAGAAACTGCACCTACTATAATCAACTCAAAACGTCAAAAGAGCTAGTTACACCTATCTTAACTCAATATCAAATGCCCAAGAAGAATAGGTGATGCATAATGTGATCAACGCAAGAGAGTAATAACAATCTGGTAGTATCTTTCAAATGCTATAACGAGTCACAATAGCTAGGCTTATATTCATACTCATGCTCTAAATCATGTCTTGATACTGAATTTCATATTCGCGCTTCAATTTTCACACAATGAGGACCAATGAAAAGTAGACATATGTGCAAGTTTAGTTTCATGTGAGGATCGATAAAAAGTATTTAACTTGTGCCAAAATAGACATAAGAGGAAATTCGCCGTTTTCGGCAACTCGGAACCCACCTCGACTTGCTATGTCAACTCAGGTAAAAGGAATGCTACACGCGACCCTTCTCACGATTGCCCGAAAATACTACACACGACGAAACATTTCGAATTACAATCAACGAACTAAGATTTCCAATAGAGCTCAATTCACGTAATTTGAACATCAATACCTTAAATTGCGCCTAAATGGAAATGTATAGCACCCTAATTCATGCTCTCGGACACCCTGCGAGTATCAATTGCAATTTAGAAAAGCGAATTATGCCAATTGAAACACTCGATCCACTTCATTCTTCCCCTTCATGCATACTATTCCCTTTCTTTTCTTTTCTTTCCATCTCTTTCTCTCTTGAATTCTCTCTTTCTTTCCTTCTCTTCTTTCTTTCTTCTTCTTCTTTCTTCTCTTCTTTTTCTTTCTTTTTTTCCTTGCTACCCCTGCAGCAGCAGCAATTTGCTGCTGCTGCTGGGCAGCTTGCAGCAGCAGCTGCTGCTACTGCTGCTGCAGTACTTTACAGCAGCTTGCTGCTGCTGCTAAAGTACCCGCAGCAGCGGCAGGGCAGCAAAGCTGCAGCAGCAAGAAGAGAGGGGAAGGAAAGGAAGAAGAGAAGAAGAAGAGAAAAAGAAAGGGAAAAGGGAGGAAAGAAGAATGGAAAGGGAGAAAGAAAAAAAATACCTTCAATCTTTTCTTCTTCTTCTTCTTCTACTACTTCTCTCTATCTCTCTCTCTCTCTCATTTCCTTTCTCTTCTTCTCCAGGCTGAGGAAATGAGGGGAAAGGGATAAGGATGGATTTAGTGGAATTCCACTAAGTTGCCCATTTGCATCTTAGTCCAAAATTTTTGCTATTTGCAATATGGCCCTCATAATAAAATGTTGGCCCAAATCATCCGTTTTCGCGTCAATTTCACGCCAAAACGGTTTCACCTCATTTCCACCCTCCTTCTCACACCTACACAGGTGACAAAAGTCCGTATCTTACATCCTCCCCTCCTTAAAAAAGTTTCGTCCTCGAAACAAACAAACTTACTCAGGAAGCTCAGAAAATAAAAAGGGATAGCGCTCCCGCATCTTATATTCAAGTTCCCATGTCGCCTCCCTTTCGTCATGATTGCTCCAATGTATCTTCACGTAGGGGATGACTCGGTTTTGTAGCTTTTTCTCCTGGCGCGCTAGAATTTGCATCGGTCGCTCTTCATATTTCAAATCCTCTGCTAAATCCAAAGAAGAGTAATCGATCTGTCACGCCCCGAGACCGATGCCAATTTGGCCCGACCCGAGCACGTCAAACAGACGCCGAACGGACAGAGTTTTCCCTNGGGGATGACTCGGTTTTGTAGCTTTTTCTCCTGGCGCGCTAGAATTTGCATCGGTCGCTCTTCATATTTCAAATCCTCTGCTAAATCCAAAGAAGAGTAATCGATCTGTCACGCCCCAAGACCGATGCCAATTTGGCCCGACCCGAGCACGTCAAACAGACGCCGAACGGACAGAGTTTTCCCTGTCCGCCCAAGGCTCATCACACGTACATTTTCATCAATAGAGAAAAGCACTAGCGGAAACATACATAAACGGCTTACACGAGGGTAAGCAATAGCCATTAGTGAAAGAATAAGGAAACTAAACATTCACAAGTAATATGATTCATTTTAGATCATATACATTGCATTCATCTAGTAATTTATCGAATTCTTACATTCATTACATCATTTCATCATTTCTTTCTTACATCACGTTTACCTCAAAATAAGCTTTACATTTTTTTTTTTTCCTTACATCATTTACCATCATGTACAAAAGATGATCATAGGGTACTTTACTACGAAATGAAATCCAACTTTGGTGGCCTCTGACTAAGGCGCGATACCTTTACCTCGGTCGCTCGCCGGCTCGCTCGGTCTCGGCTCTGTGGAAATAGTGGGGTGAGAACTACAACAAAGTTCCCAGTGGGTTCGGCCTCAACATCACCGACTTTCCCACTAGGACTAACTCAGGCATAATAGAAAGGATAAGCAGGATATAGTAACCAATCTATAACATGATGCTAATATGCCTGAACAAATAGCAAGAAGTATGCTCAACATTAAATATATGCAAATTATGCAAACTCATTAGTTCTTTGACTTTACTTTGTACTTTGTTCTTTATTCTTTGCTCTTTGTTCTTTGTTCTTTAATCTCAAGGCTAACCCGGAGGTTTCGCCACATCAACTTGCTTCACATTAAGTCCATCATCGCAGGAACTCACCAGCTAGGACCGTCCTTACGGGTCTACTCCAACCCGGATGCATAACTCCGGAGCGCATCGCCCGAGGGGGAGCGACCGCCCTCGAGCACGGAACTCATAGCAAGTATGATCATATCCTTAACTCAAAGAATTTATAAGTTCAATCATGACTTTACACTAGCTCTAGTGTTCTTTACATCACTTTATGTTGCAAACTCATGCAATTACATTCTTTACATTTCTTTACTCTTGCTAACTCTAGCATTCTTGTTCTTTACAATACTTGTTCTTATTTGCCCCACTTTACTTTACTTTACACATTGTCATTTTCATCATTCTTTTCATCACTTTGGTTCTTTGTATCACACTAACTCTAGTGTTCTTTATTTTACACTTTCAAATGCCACTCGATCTATGTCATGTGCCACTCGGTTCTTTTGCTCACTTTGGGTGCTCACATTTTCTCTCATGCATACATCTAGGGTTTTGACATTATTAGGTTCTCAACCATCTCATTATGCAAGTTGTGCTCACAATCATGCAATCATCATATTTCATCATTACTTTCCCCTAATATGCATGCAACAATATATAGAACATATGCTCAAAGAATGACACATTAGGCATAGAGAGAATTTCAATGAGGTTGAGAAGCACCACCCACCTCGTAGGCTTTCAAAGGTGCTCCGACAATTTTCTTGGGATTTTTAGATGCTTCGTTCTTTACCTGCGGCAAAACGAACCCTTATTAGGCCATTCTGCTCATAACTTTACTTTGACTTTTCGTAACGTTAATCCGAGCGCACCAACGCGTCGGAAATACCCCCAATTAGGTTTCTAGAGGGTCAATTGCACTTAGAAACCCTCATGAGCAAAAGCCCCAATTTGGTGCCCTAGCTTCAATGTATATCAAAACCTAGGGTTTGATCTCAAAGAAAAGCAAAAGTAGCTTCATTACACTCTAATTAGTCCATTAGAACCATTCTTAGGCTTTCCAAAACCCTAGTTTGGATTTCACCATGAGAGGTGGTCCAAGCTTACCTCTATAGCAAATCTAGGTTTTGATCTCTTTAGAAGCAAAAGAAAGCTTCAAGACTCTTCAAATACTTTCTTAAAACCATTTCCAAGTTAATCCAAACCCTAGTTTGGAATTTAGCATGAGAAGGGGCAAGGCTTACCTTTAAACTTGCTCCTTTTCCAAGCTAGAGAAGGAGAGGAGAGGTTTTCTTCACTTCCTCTTCTTCTTCTCCTTTTTCTTCTCCTTCTTTTCCCTCCTTTCCTTGTCTTCTTCTTCTCCTTCTTTGTCTTCTAGAGAGAGAGAAAGAGAGAAGAGGGTGTGAGAGGGAGTGGAATGAGGGGAGAAGCCCCTTAGCCCACTAACATAGCTCAATGGGTTGCAAAAATGCAATAAAACCCCTCAACTTTCACTTTAATGCACTGCCCGTACTGGGCAGTTCGCGCAGGCAGAGACCGGTCTCCCCGAGCAGGGACCGGTTCCCGAACGTCCACCCTGCGCAGCCAGAGTCGCTGCGCGCGATGCGACCGGTCTCTCTCTGATGGGACCGGTCTCTGGGGGATCGGTCTCTCAGACAGAGACCGGTTCCCGAGAGCTAATCTTCCAGGACTTAGCCGATTTTTCGGCTGTCTCATTTCATACGCGTTCGGGGACCGGTCTCTCCCACTAGGGACCGGTCCCCGAGAGCTCAAAATCTGCAGTTTTGTAGAATTCGATTCTTTAGCTCTCGAAAACCTTCCACAACTCGCTTTTACTCATCTTAACACCTTCGAACTTTCCGAAGTGTACCATCCTCGCACTTTGGTCAATTTGACTAAAGTTCGATATTTATTCTCCGAATTTTCGGTATATTACACGATCACATGCGTAGGGTCGAAAACATACTTCCTCAGGGTTGACACGTGAAAGACATCGTGAACACCGGAAAGTCTAGGTGGCAAAGCAATACGGTAGGCCACTGGTCCAATTCGCTCCAAAATCTCGAAAGGACCAATATAACGCGGGCTCAATTTTCCTCGCAATCCAAATCGGTATATACCCTTTGACGGCGAAACCTTTAGAAAAACGTGATCTCCCACCTGAAACTCAAGGTCTCGTCGTCGAGTATCTGCATAGCTCTTTTGTCGACTTTGAGCTGCCAAAATATGTTGTCGTGCCAGCTTTACCTTTTCTTCTGTTTCCATCAAAATGTCTGGGCCCAAAGTCTTTCGTTCACCCACGTCACTCCAATATAAGGGAGATCGACATCGACGTCCATATAATGCTTCGAATGGAGCCATCTTGATACTCGACTGATAACTATTATTGTATGCAAACTCCACCAATGCCAAATGTCGATACCATCCGCCTCCAAAATCAAGAACACAGGCCCTCAACATGTCTTCAAGTATTTGGATTGTCCTCTCGATCTGGCCATCAGTCTGTGGGTGAAACGCAGTGCTGAAGTGGAGCTGAGTCCCCAAGGCGGTCTGTAGACTTTTCCAAAAGTGTGACACTGTCACGCCCCGGGACCTAGCGGAAGCCCGCCCGGCACGTGCCCAGACCCGCCATACGTCTAAAACATATAAGGCGTCTAAAAACAACAATAATAAAAGCAATAATAAAAGGCATCTAGGAGTATCAGAGCATAATAAATATCTAAATACAACAACAAGGGATAAGGATAAACTGTAAATCCGCTAAATAAAACATAAAGGTGATACAAGGAGATCCCAGATACAAGTGCTATAGGTAGATACATAGGTGGTCTCTATACATGGATATAAAAACCTCTCACTCTCTCAACTACAAAGGAAAGAGTAAACCACCTAGGCAAAGTACCGCTCCTCGCTAGCTAGCTAAGCGATCCCCTTGCCGCGATCCCGTGCCTCCGCCGGTGCCGAAGGCTCTGAAAAGTAAACCATAAAACAGGGGCGTGAGAACTATTAAAAATAGTTCCCAGTGGGCAATTACTGACTTCAGTGAATGCACCACAAGGCCCAAAGCTACAAAAGATGTCAGTGACTATAAAAGTAGAAAGCGAAAGGTAAGTAAAAATGTAACTTACTACAACATGATATCTCTACTTAGCATAAATAGCATAAGTATGAAAGCAACTATGCATGAAGTAAAAGTCTCCAACTATCATAATGTTCACAATGCGAAATAGTAAAGTTCCGTTGTTTACTATTCTAGTCAATGTCCAAGTAGTACACTAAGTCATCATCTGTCCACATGTCATAATGAATACTCAAAGTCAAATCTGAAGAGACCCACCCGAAGGCTGTCTATGGCCCTGAGACCCACCCGTAGGCTGTCTGGCCGGTGCCGAGCCTAATGGCCCCGTGGTAGTCATCATCCCCACCCTAGGAATGAGCCTGGCCCACGGCAATCCACTTCGGCGCCTAATCCCGCACGGCGAATATGAATCGCGATGGCTATCTCCGGAGTGCCGGCTTGTAGGGAGCGACCCTCACAAGCATGTGCGAATGAGCACAATGGCAAGTAGTCAAACGATCTGTCACAAGTACCAAGTCCTCATGTCTAATAACATGGAATATATGTCACCAATCTCATAGGCCTATCCCTTATGTCATCATGTCTCTAACATGGAATATAGCAGATGTGTAGTGGCCTATCAATATGTCTCTATATTGCAGTTTCATAATTCTCTCGGCCAAGTGCCTCTTTATAACACTATGGCTCATTTTGTCCCAACATGGATACTAAGTTCAAGCACTTGTAATTCTAGTCAAAATCGAAGCAAGAAACTTGATTTCCTACCATCTCATAGAATGTTCGCCGCATGCATGTTAACAAAGCACATTGTCTCTCTCTACTATATAGAGTAAATTTTCTTGATGCATAACATATGAGTTCTAAGCATTCCAAAAATTCTCATAAATGCTACTAAACATGAATATGCATGAACTTATGGTAAGTGAAAGCATTTAACCGCATAGGAGGAATTTCCTCCCATTTCAAAGAAGCCAAACCCACCGATGACAACGAAACTCCTCGTTTGCTCCAACGAGGGCGTCCACCACACTCCTAGTACCCTAAAGGTACAAAAACATGTGTCATCTAGTCGAAACGAATGTCGCTAAGATCAATCAATAAGCTATTCAAGCATAGGTGAGGAAAACTCACCTCCAAAGCAAAGATCTCCTCTAAAGCTCCAAAAGAGAGCTAGAATCCTTCCAATCCAAGTCAAAGGAAGATTCTAATCCACTCAATCTAGCTTCAAAAGCCCTAGATTCAAAATGCCCAAATTAAACCCTAAAAAACCTCATTCTAGGGTTTCAACACAAAGAAGCCAATAAAAATCTAATCTAGAGGGAGATAACAAGTTGCTTACCTCTTAGAAGCTTCAAACCAAGCTCTAAATGCTCTAAGTCCAAAGAGCTCACCTCAATCAAGCCTCAAACCCAAGCTCCTAGCTCCAACAATGGGGGAGAAGTCTCTAGCCAAGCAAAAAGGGAGTTTAATCTCTTAAAACCCCAACCAAAATCAAAGAAATCACAAAGGAAGGTGTGGAGGGCTTCCTCACCTTTCTCCCTGCAGGTTCCAAGCTCAGGGGATACCCTAGGGGCGTCGGGTTACTAATAGAAGGCTACAAACGCGAAAAACCCCCTGCAGTTCCATTCTGTGCAAAACTGCCTCCTTGTACCGGTACACGGGCTCTTGTACCGGTACAAGGCCGACGAAATTACAAACCCGAGGCTCGGGTTGCTGGGTCTGCGGCTCTGTACCGGTACAAGCCCGATGGCTGTACCGGTACAACCATCAACCTTGTACCGGTACGAGACCAACCTTGTTCCGGTACAAGCTCTGCTGCAGGCTACCCGAGAGCTGACCAAGATACAATCATTTTGGGCTTTGGTGCAAGGCTTAAACCACAATTCTCGGGACTCGAACCATAGGTCGGAACACTGTGAACGACCCACCAGAAAGTCTGAAAAAGTTCAGAACATAGTCAATCACTCGAACCCCACAATTTGTGAGGTCCAGTGCGTCACAGACACAAACCTCGTGTCTCTATTAGATACAATCGAAGTCGGTACTCCATGGAGTCTCACTATCTCATCAATATATATCTGAGCGAGTCTCTCCCTAGAACAAGTCCTGTGAACTGGAATACAATGTACCGATTTCGTCAATCTATCAACTATTACCAAATAGCATCATGTCCGCCCTGTGAGCGTGGCAATCCTAGCACAAAATCCATAGTAATCATATCCCACTTCCAAATAGGGATTGGGAGATTCTGAAGTTTGCCTGCAGGAAGTCGATGTTCTGCCTTTACTTGCTGGCAAGTCAAACATTGTGCTACATATCTTCCAATATCCCTCTTCATTCCTGGCCACCAATAATGTGTTTTCAAATCACGATACATTTTTGTTCCTCCAGGATGAACTGCGTAAGGAGAGCTATGCGCCTCTTTCAAAATCTCTTCACGGAGTGCCGCATCTCCAGGTACATACAAGCGATCACGAAATCGAAGAATCCCTGAGGTATCAACACTATACCCCCTGCCTGACCAGCCTCAAAAGTTGATCTAATTTTTGCTAGTTGTGAGTCTTCACTCTGCTTCTTCCTAATCTTATCCATTAAAGTGGGCTGCAAGACCAAGGACATAAGTCTAGCCGAGATCCCTGGGGCTACAACCTCTAGCTCTAGTCGTCGCATCTTCTCTAATAGCGGCGCTTGCTTGGTAATCAACAAACTCAGGTTCTCCACAGCTTTGCGACTCAAGGCATCTGCAACCACGTTGGCCTTTCCAGGGTGATAGAGGATAGTTACATCATAATCTTTTAACAACTCTAGCCAACGACGCTGTCTCAGATTTAATTCTTTCTAAGTGAATAAGTACTTGAGACTCTTGTGGTCAGTGTAAATTTCACAATGCTCTCCATATAAATAATGACGCCACATTTTCAACGCAAACACCACAGCAGCGAGCTCCAAATCATGAGTAGGATAGTTTTTTTCATATTCCTTTAGTTGTCGTGAAGCATAAGCAATTACCTTGCCATGCTGCATCAATACACAACCTAACCCATTGCGCAAGGCGTCACTATAAATTACGAATCCTTCCCCCATTATAGGGAGGGCAAGAATCAGGGCTGTCATCAACCTAGTCTTCAGCTCTTCAAAGCTCCTTTGACATTCCTCACTCCATATAAACTTAAATCCCTTTCGGGTCAAACGTGTGAGAGGAGCGAAAAGCTTCGCAAAGCCCTCCACAAATCGACGGTAGTAGCCGGCCAGTCCAAGAAAGCTCCGCACCTCTGTAACTGTCGTTGGTCTGGGCCAATCCTGAATAGCTTCAACCTTCATCGGGTCAACTGCAATACCCGTTGCGGAGATCACATGGCCCAAAAAGGCTACTTCTTGAAGCTAAAATTCACATTTTTTCAATTTTGCATACAACTTCTTTTCTTGCAAAATCTGGAGGACAAGCCTTAAATGCTTCTCGTGTTCAACATCACTTCGAGAATATATCAGAATATCATCAATAAAGACCACCACAAATTGATCCAAAAATGGTTTAAACACTCTATTCATCAAATCTATAAATGCAACGGGGGCATTCGTCAAGCCAAATGGCATCATAGTGAACTCATAGTGCCCATAGCGCGTCCTAAAGGCTATCTTCGGTACATCCTCTATCTTTATCTTCAATTGGTGGTATCCAGATTGCAGATCAATTTTAGAGAAAACGCAGGCTCCTTACAACTGATCAAAAAGGTCATCGATCCGTGGCAACGGATACTTATTCTTGATAGTCACTTTATTCAGCTCTCTGTAGTCTACACACAGTCGAAGTGAACCATCCTTCTTCTTTACAAATAGTACCGGTGCTCCCCAGGGTGACACGCTCGGTCGCACAAATCCTTTATCCATTAGATCCAACAACTGTGCTTTTAGTTCTCGCAGCTCAGCCGGTGCCATCCTATAAGGTGCTTTCGAGATTGGCGTAGTTCCTGGTACTATGTCAATCACAAATTCTATCTCCCGATCCGGTGGCATACCCGGTAGCTCCAGCGGAAAAACATCTGGAAACTCCCGGACTACCGAGATGTCCTCAAGCCTCGATACAGCAGTAGGCACCTCCACCACAGTTGCCAAAAAGGCCACACACCCACGACTCATCATCTATCTCGCCCGAGAAGTGGGGACCGTCGTGGCAAAAATAGTACTCTGACAACCCTTATACACAAACTTCTCCTGTCCTGGCTCGCGAAAAACTACAGTTCTCGCCCCGCAATCAATAGTCGCATAATAGCGAGTGAGCCAATCCATCCCTAACACAACATCAAAATCCCGTAGCTGTTTTAGGACCAAAAGGTCCGCAGGCATAATCCAGCGATCTAACTGAACTGGGCAAGATCGACAACACTCATCGACATACAATGTATGCTCAGGAATATGTACTTCACATGAAAGTGTCAACAACTCATACTCCAACCCATGCAATAGTGCAAACGCTCGACTCACAAAAGAATGTGATGCACCAGTGTCAAATAAAGTACGAGCTCTAATCCTAAAAATCAAAGTAATACCTGCAACCACCGTATCCGCCGCAGATGAATCCTCAACCTGTGCTGCATAAACTCGTCCACTCGATGCTGGCGGCTGTCTCTCCACTGGGCGTAAAGCTGGAGCTCGATCTGATGTAAAAGTGGGTGGAACTCCTGCCATCTGACGAGATGCCGAAGGGGAAGAAGCTGTCGACGGGGCAGGTGAAGCTCGTCGAGGGCAAGTGGCCCATTGATGTCCTACCTGGCCGCAACGATAGCATCGGCCATCCCGCTGAGCACAAGTTTGCGGCTGGTGCTGACCTCCGCAAATCACACATCGTATCTGGCCCTGTCGCTATCGCTGCTGCCTAGCACCACCTGGTGACCTAATACTACCAGGTCTCCGTCCCGCAAAGGATCCACGACCCTGAAAACGAGATCGTGGATACCTCGGCGGTCTCCCTGAGCTGGAGGGTCCAGCCTCGGACTCCGTAGACCTCTTCCTATCACTACTTTGCTCCATTTCAGCCCTTTCTCGCAGCACTACCTCACCTCGCTCTGCGCGCATAGCCATCTCGACCGATGCCTCCAATGTCGAGAGATGCTGAATCTGCACCAACTTATAAAGCTCGGGGCTTAATCCCTTCTCAAACATATCTGCCCTGTGTCGGTCATTCCTCGCAACGAACGGCACGCATGTCAACAAGCGGCTAAATTCCTGAAAGTACTCCTGCACTGAGTGACTCCCTTGTCTCAGCTTCTTTAATTCATCCTCCATTCTTTCCTTCACACTACTAGGAAAGTACATGTCAAAGAGCATGCCCCGAAACTCCGTCCAAGTCACCGGTGGCGCATCCTTAGGCCTAGACCTCCGAGCCCTCGTCCACCAATCACGAGCGTCTCCCTCAAGGCAATGAACTGCTAAGTATATCTGATCTCTCTCGGGAATAAACAAATCCTCAAATAGTCGCTCCATCCCCTTTACCCAAGCCTCCACCGTTCCTGGTTCGGTGCTCGACTCACAGAAATGAGGTGGGTCGAACCTCCTATACTCCACCAACCTCATCCGAATTCGCTCCTGCTCTGCCTTGGAAACCTCTCGCATGACTGCGAATACATCAGGAGCAGTAGTAGGTGCTACAGTAACAGTCTCAGGCGGTGCAGTCTGCATAGTCGATGGAGTAGAAGTGGTCCTTATCGGGGAAGTGGGAACTGTTGGTATAGTAGTCTGACCAGTCGACTGGGGTGCGGGCTGCTCTGGGACACGTGGGGCGGTACCCGTCTACTGAGCCCACATGTCGCATAACCTCTGAATATACTTTCCCTGCAGCCTCGTAGTCTCAGTCAAGCTTGCTACCTGCTCTCGCAACCCCTGGCTTTCACTGGGTCCCGCCTGATCGAGCGTCTCAGGCGGTGGTAGGTGGGTCGGTGTCGATGGTCGCTCACGGGAGCGTTCACCCGATGCCGACAATGGAGGTCGTCCACGTCGAGGCATAGTGCTCACCTATAAAACACAAGAAAATAGAAAAGGGTTGGTAAGCGACATAGTTACAAGGAACTCGACCCAATCACGCAAAAGTCCAGAAGAAACTACCCTAGTTCCTGTCATATTATGTTGTCTGCAGCCAACATAATAATTCAGGAGAAAACGGTACATCTCTTCACTCACTCTTTAATTCCCGTTAAAAGAGTATACACTAATCCAATGACTTTTGCCAACATATCACGTCTCTCACGTCTTAAGTCCTAGAGTTCACCAAAGCCTATAGTTCCTAGGTCCACACGACCTATTCCAGTGCTCTGATACCACCCAAAGCTGTCACGCCCCGAGTTCGCAACGGAAGACTACGGGACGCTAACAGACCCGCCGAACGGACAGAGTTTCCTCTGTCCGAACGAAGTGGCAAAAATATCAAATAGTTTTCGAGAGTTACAAGAAACCATCGGGCACAATACAAGTATTAAAAGGAGTCATGAAAAGCCAAAAGACGAGTAGCATAGCACTATCCATAAGCTGAACCACCGAACAACAAGAAACTAGTAGTAAGATACATAAATTCACACCCAAATTCAAGTACAAGCAAATGGCCCCGGCCTGCGCCAGTCCAAAGAAAAGTACGATGGCTCACTATCTGGAAGTCTGCTACAGATAAGTATACTGGTAGGGTGGCTAACTAGGCGCAATCCCCTTACCTCGCTCAACTGATGGTGCACCTATCCCTGAAAAAGGAGACCACAAAAGGGCGTGAGAACTACTAATAGCAGTTCCCAGTGGGTACGGTCGGCGACGACAACGACCTTCCCACTAGGTCTAAAAGCAAAAGTAACTAAAAGAGCGGTAACTAGGAAAAGAAAACAGAGTAACACTGAATCGTAGTGCAAGGTAAGAACTCCACATATAGAGAAGTACACAGTAAACTAAATGCAGAGGACTAACAAGAATTCAAGTAGTATTATAGATATTCACCGCATATAGTAAATATGAAAGCAATGTACTGATTACTAGTGAAATCATCGGATAGAATATCAATGTAGTTATACAATTATAACTCTACAAATCAAGTTATCTTTATTTGGCCATTAGAATAAGGAAATATAGTCCTGAAACCCAATCACCATGACCGACTCATAGGTCCGGTCAAGCCTGCGCCTGCCTAGTGCTCGGACACACTCCCGCAGGTGTGACGGCGACCCCTAGGCTACTGTCTCAACTATCACTGGCCAGCATTCGGAGCGGCACTCGAGGGGAGCGACCCCTACCGAGTATCATATCACAAACATATATCAACTCAAGATGGCATCTGCAGGCTATAATCTATAATCACAAGAAACTGCACCTACTATAATCAACTCAAAATGTCAAAAGAGCTAGTTACAACTATCTTAACTCAATATCAAATGCCCAAGAAGAATAGGTGATGCATAATGTGATCAACGCAAGAGAGTAATAACAATCAGGTAGTCTCTTTCAAATGCTATAACGAGTCACAATAGCTAGGCTTATATTCATACTCATGCTGTAAATCATGTCTGGATACTGAATTTCATATTCGCGCTTCAATTTTCACACAATGAGGACCAATGGAAAGTAGACATATGTGCAAGTTTAGTTTCATGCGAGGATCGATAAAAAGTATTTAACTTGTGCCAAAATAGACATAAGAGGAAATTCGCCGTTTTCGGCAACTCGGAACCCACCTCAACTCGCTATGTCGACTCAGGTAAAAGAAATGCTACACGCGACCCTTCTCATGATTGTCTGAAAATACTACACACGACGAAACATTCCGAATTACGATCAACGAACTAAGATTTCCAATAGAGCTCAATTCACATAATTTGAACATCAATACCTTAAATTGCGCCTAAATGGAAATGTATAGCACCCTAATTCACGCTCTCGGACACCCTGCGAGCATCAATTGCAATTTAGAAAAGCGAATTATGCCAATTGAAACACTCGATCAGCTTCATTCTTCCCCTTCATGCATACTATTCGCTTTCTTTTCTTTTCTTTCCATCTGTTTCTCTCTTGAATTCTCTCTTTCTTTCCTTCTCATTCTTTCTTTCTTCTTCTTCTTTCTTCTCTTCTTTTTCTTTCTTTTTTTCCTTGCTGCCCCTACAGCAGCAGCAATTTGCTGCTGCTGTTGGGCAGCTTGCAGCAGCAGCTGCTGCTGCTGCTACAGTACTCGCAGCAGCAGCTACAGTACTCGCAGCTGCAGCCTGTTGCTGCTACTGCTGTAGTACTCGCAGCAGCAGCTTGCTGCTGCTGCTACAGTACCCGCAGCAGCGGCAAGGCAGCAAAGCTGCAGCAGCAGCAGGGGAAGAAGAGAGGGGAAGGAAAGGAAGAAGAAAAGAAGAAGAGAAAAAGAAAGGAAAAAGGGAGGAAGGAAGAAAGGAAAGGGAGAAAGAAAAAAAATACCTTCAATCTTTTCTTCTTCTTCTTCTTCTACTACTTCTCTCTATCTCTCTCTCTCTCTCTCTCATTTTCTTTCTCTTCTTCTCCAGGCTGAGGATGGATTTAGTGGAATTCCAGTAAGTTGCCC
Organism: Ananas comosus; assembly: GCF_001540865.1. Taxonomy (NCBI): domain Eukaryota; kingdom Viridiplantae; phylum Streptophyta; class Magnoliopsida; order Poales; family Bromeliaceae; genus Ananas; species Ananas comosus. Next base: position 6,166,217 of record NC_033629.1, read on the forward strand.
ATTTGCATCTTAGTCCAAAATTTTTGCTATTTGCAATATGGCCCTCATAATGAAATGTTGGCCCAAATCATCCGTTTTCGCGTCAATTTCGCGCCAAAACGGTTTCACCTCATTTCCACCCTCCTTCTCACACCTACACAGGTGACAAAAGTCCGTATCTTACAGGTTTCTTGTAAGATTGAGGTTAGGGCGTGGTTTTATGCTCTAGATTTTTGGTTTTGATTTTCTTACAAGTGTAGAAACCTAGTAGAGGCCATGAATTCATGAAAAATCATGTTTTCTCCATGAGCTCTCATTGTGGATTTCTAGGGTTCACTTTGTATGCCCTAGAAATGGTTCAAATAACTTAGAAATGGTTCTAGATAAGTTTCTAGAAGATGAATAGGCTCTCTTTTGCTTATTTTAGAGATCAAACTAAGGTATTGGACAAAATGACATTGTTAGGGCACCAAAATTGGGACTTTTGCCCTAAAGTGATTTAAAGGCAAATTGACCTTATAGAAACCAAATTGGGGGTATTTCTAACTCTTTTATGGACTCGGCTCGCCGATCTGATGAGTCTACGCAAAGTTATGAGCAAAAAGCCTAATTCGGCTTCATTTTGCCGCAGGCGAGAGAATAGGAGCCCAAAAATTTCGAGATTTGAACCGTTGCACCCTTACAACCATGGGTGGTGTTTTTCGAAATCGATGAATTTTCTTTTATGTCTAAAGTGTTATTTCTGGAGTATGGGTTATATATGTGTCACGCCCCGGGGTCCCTTTCAGTTTAAAAGATAGCGGAAAAGCGTCTGAAAAGTTTTTTTTTTTTTTTTGAAAACTTGACCCCAGAGTATGCCAGATCCGCCACAAATACAGGAGATCCACTGTTCACACGGACAGAGTCTCCCCTGTATTTGCACGGCGTCGCACAAGTACAAGAGTACAACCAGGATACAACCACCACTAGATGAATATAAAGATAACTATACATTCATACGTTCACCATTCACATCACAGTTTTACATTCAATGTTTAAACAGAAATCCATGAAAAATCCTTTTGAAAACTGTTTCCTACACGGAAACCTTTATTCGTTAAAAACGCTACCACGAGGGGTAGAAAACCTTTTATTTTACAAAATCCAGAAATCCACATTTTCAAATGTAAATAAACACTGAACCACATAAACCAACTAAACTATACATCGACCGAAATAAGAAGGGTAAGAAACTAAACCGAACAACCTGGGTCGGAAGCTCTATCGACCACTACGAACGTACCTCACGTCTCGTCCCAATACACATCGCCTGCGATACCTGAAAAATAGTGGGGGAGGTGAGAACATGTAAACATGTCTCCCCTCCCAGTGGGTACCGCAAGCCGAAGAAGGCGAGGAGTACTCACCGGATCAGGAAGAGCTAAACAACAGTACGAGTCAGTAGAAAATACAGTAGCAATAATAATGAATGAAAGAGACATATATATGAAAGAAAGTACAACTACCGCTACTGTAATGAACAACTGAATGTATACATGTAACAAGACTATAGTAGCAAGACAATGTAACGAAAGAACTGAAGATATACAAGTGACCACTGCTACTATAGTTATATGCGTCAACCGGACAAGTAGTCCAAAAGTACCCAATCTATACCGCCGTGTCGGTCTAAGGACCTCAGGCAAAAGCCACTACCTGCTCGCACCTGGCATGTAACCCTAGCACAAAGAGAACACCGCTGGGCTCACGGGTCGGATGTACGACCACTTTTCCGGAAAAGAACACCCTCCTGCGGGGGATCAACCCGCTGGTGTACGTGAAATGCACTCGAGCTGTGGCGATCAATGCGGATATGATCAATAGCCAACCGTCGGCGACCAGCCGACAATCACTGCCCCTCTGGGCATACCGACCGTGTAGGTCATCAAGCAATAACGTGAACCGACCGAGATAGGTCAATGTACGGAAAGTAACGAACGACCAAACAGATCACAGATGCAAACAGGAGAACCGACCAACCAGGTCACAAGTATAGTAAACATGAATGCCATCTACTCTACCCCTATACAGGATACTACACATAGAACAACCAGGCAGAGTAAATAAAGATAGTATGTAAATACTGCTCGATGTCAACTAAATGTACGAACGCAAGAACCGACCGATAGGTCACAAGAGTGTATCGATATAGTCCAGAGCTACCGTCAGCACCAGCCGACAATCCTACCCCTCAGGGTTCACCGACCTCATAGGTCATCAAACGACGGAGTCAATGAATCGATCGATAAGGTCACAGTGCTAAGCCGAAACCGACTAACCAGGTTACAAATGTGAAGTACGAGAACCGACCAATCAGGTCACCGAAACAAAGTGCGAGAACCGACCAATCAGGTCACCGAACGAAGTACAAGAACCGACCAATCAGGTCGCTGAAATCACGTATGGATAAACTACTCTACTCCTACACATGATACCAAGCATAGAAACATATGAGTGGAGTACAGCAGCAACAATAGGGATGCAAGCTCAATATATGATGCGATAATAACAACAGAAGAACAGGGATAGAAGAAATGTCACCGAGCGTGCACCACTGTACCGACTTCGGATCGAAGTACCCACCTGTACAAATGCTGCGCCTGTCTCCTGACTGCAAAAGAACGTCAACCGGACCTAAGGAAGGTCCACCGAATTAGAGTCTAACCCACAATTAGTGAATACGGAGTACAAAATCCCACAACTAAACCCACGAATATCGGTTTCCCAAAACCGATCGCCGTAATACGTCGGAAATCCCGTAATCGCATGGGGACTCTGTCGGGACCCACAAACTGTCCCGGAATATACCGACTCGAGCTACGAGTCACCTGCTGCCACTAAACATAAATAATCGTGCATCATGGCAGCGAACACAACTCCTCACGTCGAAACAATTATCGTCGAATAATCATTTCGATTTGAGTTCCCGGAAGTGTCTAATTCGACACCGGAACCTACTGTCGCTCACCCGTCATTTTTGAACTCTCGAAATAACGCGAGTGACCAGCCAACAAGGCTCAGCGACTACACAACTGATCCCGAGGCACCGTCGGATAAAAATCGAACTAAGATCGCGTTCCGTCGACGGATTTCGCCGCGAAACGCCCCGAAAATGGCTTTTCGATCTCCGCAGTGGCTTGGGGCCTTGGACGATCAGTCCAGAGGTTACCCTCAGCATTTACACGCTGTCCACAGCGACCGAGTCGAAGTTATTTGCAAGAAAGCACATCAAGAACCCTAAAATCTATCATTTTATGCGATTTCCGACAGTTTTATGGCCCGATCTTGCGATACGAGGTTCGCTAGGTCAACCGTCGCACCCGCTGATAGGTTTCAGCGTGCCGGAGACCGTGCTCACCATTCGGAGCACATTCGGCGACTGCGGTGCGCGCACGAGCGACGCGAAGGTCAGCGAAGCAGCGCGCACCGCAGGAAGATCGCGGTTGCCCGAGCAACCAAGGCATCGCAGGGCTCGACGGAAGTGAGCACGATGTTCAGCACGACCTAAGGATCATCGTGCTCTCTTCCCGAGGTCAAAAAGACCATTCGGATTGCCGAAATAGTTACCGAAAAGTGGGAAAGCAGTGCTGGAATGCATAAGTGGACACTCACAGTGAGGGGGGAACTAGGGTTGGCCGCCGACGGTATTCCGGCAGGCGGTCCGGCCGGGGAGGGGTGCACCAGGTGGCGGGGCTCCGGCCTTCCAACGTCAGGCGGCGCAGCGGGGGCCGAGGCGGCGCGGCGTACCGAGGCCGCAACCCCTGCGGTAGTTGCTTTCCACAGTTGCGCGCAGCGACGCTGCGGCCGCGCTGGTCGGGGCCGTCGAGCGAACGATGCCGGGGGCGAGCGGTGGCCGACTTGCGTCGCGGGTGGCGGCGAATGCCCGGGATGAAGGCGCCCGCTTCGGCCCGTACAGCACAAAGCTGCGGCAGGGGCTCCGCGGCGGCCGCGGCGCTCGGGTGCCGGGTCGGGCGCGGTGGTCGCTCGACGTCAGCGAGACCTCCGCGGCCTCGGAACGGCCATTAGGGCTCAACACCGCAGCCACCCAGTTTCGGCCTGGGTGTGCCCTGGGGCCGCAGCGCGCTACGCGCTCCGCGGCCATACTCGTATGGGGGGGTCGGCGTGACGGCCGGCGTGGTCTGTGTTGGCCAACTCACCCGAGCCTGGCCGTGTCAGATGGTGCCTTGAAACTTAACCTCGGCGCAAGGTGCGATGGAAGAGGGAGGAAGGTTGAAAGCTGGGGAACCTTTTCCGGACGGCTAGGCGCTGCCGGCCGCCGGGCGTCAAGACGGCGGGCAGGGCCTCCTAGCGGCTGTGCACCAGGGAAAGGGCTAGGTTGTGTCGATTAGGGTCAGGTTCCATGTGCACCCTAATCCTAAATATATATACACATGTCATTTTGCACTTACGCCGCCCGAACCTAATATTCCGACCGATTCCACTGTCGCACTAGTAAAAATACGCGAGCGCTAGAGTCCTCAATATAGAAATCTCGCAATTCGATCCATAAAATGTCGGTTTCTCGCGATAAATTCAAATTGCATTTTGACACCCTTTGCTTCTTCACATTCCCAGCCAATTTCCTCCATCGATTACGATCGATGCGCCAGCCGTCGGTCACGACTAGTGTATCGAATCTAGATCTTCTTCCAATCCAATTGTTCTGAGTCCGCGGGACGAAACCCACTCCTCATCGATCCAAACTAAAAACTCACATATATTTCTAATATGTAAACCCGATCAACACCCTTTTCTCGACAACCGTTTGCATCAGAACTTCAAATCTGTCCAGTGCACTTGGTCCAAAACAGCCGAACGTCGAAACGAGCTACTGACCTGATATGAACGGAGCCGATACGCGCCAGACAGGCCAACTCTACTCCGTTGGCTTCCGTCCGTGAAAACCGAGTTACTATCACTTAAGTGAAAAATAAAGTCGCGTATCTTCTCCATTTTACTCAATTTCCGACTGAAACTGACGATGCTATGTAATCAATTATCACCACTAAACATCATCAACAAAGGTAGTAGCACCCTGTCAAAAATCTCAGCCTTACAATATACTTTACATGTTAATTGTGTGTATATATAATAATAATATATATATATAATATATATATATATATATAATATATATACATATAATATATATATATATATATAATAGAATAGTGCAACATACTATTAAAGTAAACACTCTTTTGCTATCAAATTTTTAACCCTGTGATAAAAATTGTAGGTCAGCGATGATTTAGCTGTTAGAGTTGAGTTTTCCCATTGTTTAAACTATAATCAATGTTGAAATAATGAAAAGATTGAATCAAACACGGCTAAAAACTATAGCATAGATGTAAATACTGTAGTATTTACTTTTATCATAATATATATCATATATGTATCATATGTACATATTATCATAATATTACACATATGTAGCATATTGTACATCATGTTAATATAATATAGATATATATATTACAGCGCATAATAATAAGTTTTTATTTAAATATACTTATTATCTATATGGAACCCTGAACCATTATCCGACCATGATTCGCATCCATTTCTGTAGCAAACAAGTAATAAAAGCATTTAGGCATCCGACATATAATCCTATAAATAAAAAATATGGATGCATATACGATTTTCGTTAATACCATCCATATCCGACTCCGTTCACCCCTATTTATGTGCTAAATATTATAATGCCTAAATGACACTTTGTCCTCAACTACGGAGCACATAAACTGATCCTAATTGTCTATATTTCCTAGCCCCAAATTATAAATTACTAAAATCAAATCCCACAATCCAAATTAATTAACATTAACATGTCTATATATAAAGTGTGTAAGATTTAATCTCACTTTTCTCTCATCAATTTGGACATCACGTAACACTTTCATACAACTAAGTCCACAATTTAGTTAATAAAATTTGTTTGAGACGATTACAATAATTTAACAAAATTTACAGCAAATTAAAATTAAGGACCAAAACATCATGCTTAATTTATGATGACTAAGATGTAAATTTACCAATACATTAATTACACCTACATACCGATACATGACAAATTCGATGACAAATATATTCTACATAAAAAATAACACCTTATTTCTTTTTTTCCCGCGTTGGTTAGTGTTGAAATTTTTTAACCGAAAACTCATAAGTAATACAATCAGACCAAACTAAACAAAAACAAAATTGGTGGTTGGAATTTAACTGGTTTCATGATTATCCACGCCATCAACCCCTAAACCACTATACTATAGCTCTACGACATACGACGCATGTAAACCAAGAAAATTTCTTGAGATAACAAGAAGAAAGGCTAAACTTAACAGCAGCTCAAATTAAAAAGGGGTTAAATCTTCAATCGACAATTCTAAGTAAAAACAATTGCTGGCCGCCTCTCCTGATCTCTTAATTAGATTGAAAGAAAAAGAGTGATATTTGGATTAATAATGGGAAACCTCCCTCTTAGGACCGATCAAAATGGAGATACAATTCACAAAAATTGATGAAATGTTGATAAGAAACCAAAGAAGAGCAACTCTCCATCGATCTAAAAAGAAAAAGACATTGAACGTGCCGTCCTCTCACGCTTCTTTTTTGTTCTCATCGATCCTGATCACATGTTGCAGAATGAATCGTGGTACGCATACAAGACCAAGAACATTGTAACTGTGGCCCCCCCCCGGAAATTCCCGATAATCGGAGCCAGTCATCATCTTTCTGCACTTGCCATGGGCAATCATTTTGTCAGCAATTTGTGGTGTTAACTAGATTCCCCGTCACCTCTTATAGGAAAAGAAGCAATCACAGAAATAATCAATCCGAAGTGATTTTGGTCTCAATAAAGAAAGGATATATATAACTACTATATATCCATTCCCCTATTTAGCCATAACTAATGAGAACTTGTTAAATATATTCAATAAAAATTTGAGCCGCACCTATGCACTATAATCAACCTAAAATATACATCAAAAAATAATTTATATTAATATAATAATATTAAACAGTTTAATATTATTTTTAGTTTATAATATTAATATCAAATATTTTAATTAACTTTTAATATAATTGTCAGTGATAAGAGAAGTAATATAACCAGATAGAACAAAATTTATCATCTTTCTCTTCTTAGAATTTGCCATCTTTTAAGCATTGAGTATAGTTACACATGGACTGCATACTTAAAATTCTTAATTGATTTCAAAATCTAATTTATTAAATATACAATAACATATAATCCTTGTAGATATATTATTTTTAATTTTATAATTGAAAATTTGTCATCTAATAATAAGTTGCAAATAATAAATGGTATTTCGATTTCAATTCAGATGAAAACAACAGAAAAACAATGAGTCTCCTATTTCCCATTCAACTTATTCCATACTTTCCGATTTTCATTTCGATCCCACTTTGAGCCAGGTCAATGTAATAATTGTCTATTCTTCAATCAATTTAATAAGGTAAAACACATCCTCTCTTTTCAGCAATTTGAAATAATACCTTAAGTTAAAAATTAAGTTAATAACCATATGTTATAAAAGAACTACGAAACAATACATTTTGGTTAATTTAATATAGTTTCGGAGCAATTTAAGCTCCTAAAATAGCGAGCAGTAAAAAATATTAAATAAAAAGTTATTTTTTATAAGTAGGCTACTGAAATTTACCTTTAGTAAATATTTCTTTTGCTATCTAAAATTTTAATAATTATGTATCTTAATTTGGAAATCTATCGCCATAAAGTGACCGTGCACACAATATTATTGACAAGATTAGAGAGCAATATAATCATCTCTGCAACTCAGACACAATTCAGTAAAGCAATACTTCCATATGAAGATAGAGCATACATGATAATTAAAGTATCTTCAGTAAATTAAGATGAATGTCCGAACTAACATAAACTATCGAGAAGAAAACAGTTAAAAATACAAAAGGGGATTGGACTAAAGGCTTCCATCGTGTAGCCCAGAAATGCTAAACTACAATTGAAAATTAACCAATAATAAAAATTAAATACACTAATTAAATTGGAGAACAGTATGCATGTTTTTGGAGTTCCCGTTCGATGAGGGAAGGACTCGTGTAGCCCCTTCAAGCCAAGTAATATCCCGATCGACCATCAACCAAAACATACAACGCTAAGCTATAATATACCATACAGCCCCTTCTTTTATTGGTTATCTACAATTTCACTCCGTAAATATATGCATCAGCATGACCGAACAATTTTCGTACCAGCATAATAATTATTTTTTAATTTTTATAAACTAAAAAAAAAAATTATATAATTGCTGAGCAAACAAGGAATGATATTATCTAATCCATAGGAGTGATGATATATTATAATTAACAATTCTTTTCGGATTAAAATTAAATCTTGCAACCATTACAAAAATAAGAACAAAAAAACAAGCAGAATTAAAAAAAGCGCGGCTTCGATCGTTTTTGACGTACCCCGAACATACGCCACAGCGTCTATGGCATCAAACTCAATCTTGAACTGACGGCGGAGCAGCCCGTGCCCTCTGGCAGAAGCATCCTTTGCACCAATGCATTCCTAACCACGCGTCCCCACCGCAATTCACATGTCTCCCATTTCCACTACACCGGTCTCTGCACCACAAAGTGCGAGGCCCGCTCGCAGAAGTACGACCTCGCAAGTTCACCCCTCTCTGCCCGCTCCATCTGCCCTCCACCACTTCCTGGTTGGCAACATAGTATTCAAGCTGTCACAACGCGGCTGGCGGCGGAACCCCACAAGATCTTCCCACCACGGCCTTGGCCGAAACACCAGGGAGTCCCCGACGACAATCTTCCGGTGACTTCTTAAAGGTCCCCATCTCTCAATCTGTGCGATCCCCCCCGGTCCACTTGGGACGTGTACAGGAACTGCGACACATTGCAGGAAACGTCATGCACCGTGATAATTCCTGCGTGCGCCCCTGGGCTATCAGCATTGTGTTTAGCTCCGGAAACACGTCTTAGCCGAAGCAGCCGGCAAATAACACTGCGTGGGCCAAATCATTATCTCGACAGGATCCTGGAAACCACGTGCCACCTCTTCTCCATCCGTCGCCCTCCCGGATCTGCTCAGCGCAATTCATTTGAACTGCGATGGATTGAGGGTATACTGCAATAGACCTCCGCCGTTTCAGGTGGCGAGAGAGAGCACCACGACACGGCAGCGAACTCGGACCAGTGCAGGAGCCGGAGCAAGAATCCGGGGCCGAGGGACACTGCCTCTTCGCGCGTGCCCGCTCGGAAGTAGTAACACGGGACCCAGCGTGGAGCCATCTTTCTGGCTCAGCGAAGCCTCCACAGCGCATTGCACGCGCTACGGCTCCTATCCCCATCGGCTAGGGTAGGGTTCCACACCAGGACGAGAGAGAGACGAGACGAAAGAGAGCAAAAGAAGGAAGAAAAGGATAGATGAAAAAAGTAAGACGTAATGGCGAGATTCATCACGTTTATAGAGATCGAGTGTCCATATTCCACATCTGCCCAGCACCAATAATCACAAGCTCCACTAAAGACGTCAAAACTACACTGAACGGGAGTTTCTACCGAACGATACTTTGATGGTAACATACCGTTAATGACAACCAATAAAAATACCACGCAATCTAATTTCACGCTTTTAACTAGTGTTCTGTTCCATAACAACCTAGTACAAAAGTTTTAATACACGTCCGAATGCATCCCATGATTTATTATATAAATAATATATACTATTATTTAAAATCAACTACCTAATTACATAAATAATTTAATTCTTGAACAAATTAAGTATATATATATATATATAATATATATATACTATAGTAATATCTCGGCTGGTTACTCCTATGTAACATGGGACCTCCATGCTACCTAATTGTTTCAATGATCCCTTTCCAATCGATGCCTGCGCCCCGTTAGACTCGATCTACCTATTGAAATATTTGAAAATTACAATTCAACTTTTCGACATCATCCGGCTAGTGATTCAATAAGTGTTTCAAAATTGCCAATTTTAATGTGATATAATAGCGTTTGTAATTAACAGTGTAAAACAATTCTCAAATTTGAAAATTTTGTTTAGAAAATTCTTTTCATATTTAGAGTAAGATCAAATCTCTGATCTTAAATCAATCTTTATCATCATTGTTATAAATTTTTCTGTTTCAGCCGTTCATTAAAGCGACTCATTGATAGATAATGAACCCGAAAAATTATGAAATTTATTTCTAAAACTTCAATAGGTAAATCAAAGCTAAACAGAGCGATCGTTCATTTGGAGCGTCGCAATTGTAGTGTCCTGGTGCCTTCCTGTTGCGAAATTCAGCATCTGAGCTTGTCGACACGTGGAGGGTCGAGACAAGTCGAGTTTGCGCGAATTGGCGCAAAACGGACTCCACCGCGCGAAACGAGAGGAGCTCTAACACTAGAAATCGCAAAGTGCACGATTCAGTGTTGAGTACCGTACCTGAGACGCAGTAGCCGGTACCCCTGTGATGAAGAGATGGAAGCTCTCGTATTTGCGCATATTGATGCTGAGTACGGTACCTTTGTAATACGCGATACCTTGACCTGAGTAGCCGTACTGCATCGGCGAGTACTGGTATGAGTGCCACAACAGCGTTAGAGGCCAATACCGGTAACCATGTTACGTACCCCAGCTTCCTTTGATGGTGGGTATTGTGTTTCTTTTGTTGGTGTAATAGTATCACCTATCCACCCCTTCAACTATTACC